>NW_019174474.1:7675020-7784330 GCF_002260705.1 Seriola dumerili
TCTTTACTATAACTAGCCATTTTTATTGATTTTTATGCTTACATACTATACGTTTTTTTGATGATTTTTCTTACTATCACTGATGACGGTTTTATTGCATTTTTACACCTTACAATCTAATGCATTTTTTGATCGATTAATGCTTAGCTATACTTATGTACCATTTGTTGATGATGTTATGCTTACTATACATGACGTGGTTTTATGCATTTTTTACGGCCTTACTATAGGACATGCCATTTTTTTGACAATTTTATGCCTAACTATACTATGCCATTTGTTGACGAATTTTATGCCTTACTAAACTATGCATTTTTATGCATTTTTACGTCTTACTATTTCTAGTCCATTTTTTGACGTTTTTCTGCCCTACTTATACTATGACGTTTTTTTTTCAATTTTTTAAACCTTTAATCTATGACATTTGTTATGCCTACTATGACATGACGTTTTTTGACGATTATGTCTTACTATAGTATGACGTTTTTTGTCCATTTACAACTTACTATACTATGACATTTTATGCATTACATACTATCCAATGTTTTTGGACAATTTAGCGTTTTACTATACTAGAGTTTTTTCAATTTACATCTTTACTATGACAGTTTTTATGCTTATATATAGCCATTTTTGACGATTTAATGCCTTACTAACAGCCATTTTTTGATGATTTTAATGCCTTACTATACATGATCGTTAATGCATTTTTTAACGCCTTACTGATTATGCCCATTTTTTGACATTTTTATGCTTCATACTATGACTTTTTGGTCAAATTTTAACACTTTAAACTATACTCGGAATTTTTATGCATTTTACGCCTTATTGTTCGTATGGCCAATTTTTTGAACGAATTTTATGCTTACTACTATACTATGACGTTTTTATGCATTTTTACCTTACATACTATGCCGATTTTTTGACGATTTATGTCTTACTATATCTCCTGCCATTTTTTATGATTTACGCTTACTAGATCTAGGTGCCATTTTTGACAATTTATGCTTACTAGTATTCTATGACTTTTGTCAATTGTTACACTTTATATACATGAAATTTTTTATGCCGTTACTATACATGCCATTTTGAACAGATTTTTATGCCTACTATACTAGTGCCATTTTGACGATTTTATCTTACTATATACTGAAATGACGTTTTTGTCTAATTTATCACTTTACTATACTATGACATTTTTTAATTGCCTTACTATACTAGGCATTTTTGAACTGCTTTTATGGCTACTATACTGCCATTTTTTGATTGATTGCTTATGCCTTACTATAAGGTATGTACTTTTAATGCAATTTTACGCCTACTATTACTGATGCCATTTTTGATGATTTTATGCCTACTCATACTATGACATTTTTATGCATTTTTAGCCTTTACTAATTTCTAGCCATTTTTTTGACGATTTTATGCCTTACTATACATGACGTTTTTTGATGATTTATGCCTTACTATATGCTATGCACGTTATGCATTTTTACACTTTACTACATCATTTTTGATATTTAATGCTTATCTAACTAGATGCCATTTTTTTGATGACTGTTGATCCGTTACTATACTATGACGTTATTGCATTTTTTACGCCTTACTATACTAATGCATTTTTTGTACAATTGTTATGCCCTTACTAGTGACTATGACCTTTTTCAATTTTACAGCTTTTAACGATGTACATTTGTTTAATGCCTTACTATACTATGACGTTTTGACGATGTTTATGTCTGACTATACATCTATGACGTTTTTGTCAATTGTTTACACTTACTATAGCTATGACATTTTATGCCTTACTATATCTATTGTCATTTTTTGACCAATTTTAATGCCTTACTATACTAATGACGTTTTTTTTCCATTTTACACTTTACATATGACATTTGATGCCTTAACTATAATGCCATTTTTTGACGAGTTAATGCCTTATATACTATGGGCATTTTTTGGATGATTTTAATGCTTACTATACTATGACGTTTTTATGCATTTTACAGCTTACTATAGCTATCGCCATTTTTTTGATGATTTTATGCCTTACTAATACTATAATATATTTAATGCATTTTTACGCCTTACTATCTAGCCATTTTTGACAATTTATGCCCTTACTATTAGCTATGCACGTTTTTGGTCAATTTTACACTTTACTTGATACATGACAATTTTATATGCATTTTTACTGCCTTATTGTTCTATTGCCCATTTTTTGACATTTTAATGCTTACTATAACTATGACGTTTTTATGCCATTTTTTACACCTTAACGATACTATGCATTTTTTGACAGGATTTTCTGTCTATGAACTACTTTCCATTTTTTGATGATTTTAACGCCTTTACTATGCTATATCCATTTTGACAATTTTATGCCTTAACTTATACTATGACGTTTTTTGTCATTTACACTTTACTATAGCTATGAAATTTTTATGCTTGACTATACTATGCCATTTTTTGACGATTTTATGCCTACTATACTATGCCATTTTTGAACGATTTTTACTGCCTTACTATTAAGACGTTTTTTGTCAATTTACCCTTACTATACTATACATTTATTGCCTTACGTTAACAGCCCATTTTTGAACGATTTATGGCTTCTATACTATGGGCCATTTTTTGATGATTTTACTGCTTACATAGTATCGGACGTTTTATGTCATTTTTACGCTTACTATAACTATGCCCATTCTTTGGATGATTTTTTGCCTTACTATACTAGACATTTTTATGCATTTTTTTACACCTTAACTATACTTAATGCATTTTTGATTGATTTTATGCTTATTTATACTATGCCATTTTTTGTGATTAAATGCTTACTATACTGATGCCATTGTTTGTGAATGATTTTATGCCTTACTATATCTATGAGTTATGCATTCTTACGCCTTCCTAGTACTCAACTGCATTTTTGACAATTTTATGCCTTACTATACTGCATGGCCAATTTTTTGATGATTATGCCTTTACTATACTATGATTTTTTAGTATTTTACATCTTACATTGTACTGCCATTTTTGGAATGATTTTATGCTTACTAGTACAATGCCAATTTTTATGCATTTTACGCCTACTATTTCATGCCATTTTTTGACCGATTTATTGCCTTACTAATGACTATGGAGTTTTTTTTTTTCATTACAACTTTAAGTATACTATGACATTTTTATTCCTTACTATACTAATGCTCATTTTTTTGACAATTTTAATGCCTTACTATACTATACTTTTTTTTCAATTTTACACTTTACTATTGACATTTTTATCCTACTATGCTAGCCATTTTTGACATTTTATGCTTACTATACTATGGCCATTTTTTGCCTGATTTATGCCTTATCTATAGTTACGTTTATGTGATTTAACGCCTTACTACTAATGCCATTTTTTGATATTTATTGCCTTACATACTAATTGACATTTTTAGCATTATGTTACGCCTTACTATTCTAGCCCAGTTTTGACGATTTTATTGCCTTCCTTATATCTATGCGTTTTTTTCAATTTTACACTTTAGTATACTATAGACATTTTATTCATACTATAAACATGCCATTTTTTTGACAATTTTAATGCTTATCTATACTATGACGTTTTTTTTTCAATTTACACTTTACTATATCTATTGACATTTTTACACCTTACGATACTGATGCCATTGTTCTTGACGATTTAAATACCTTAATAGTACTATGGCCATTTTTTTGACGATTTCTTATGCCTTACTATTATCTATGATACGTTTTTTGACTGATTTATGTCTTACTATACTATGACGTTTTTCTTTTACGTCTATATTCCGATTTACGATTTGTCTTTACTGTATATCTATCATTTGAGATTTTACTGCCTTTACATATACTATGGCCATTTTTGACTATTTTATTGCCTTACTATACTAGACGTTTTTTTTCAATTTTACACTTTATACTATGACATTTTTTATAGCCTTACTATATCATCCATTTTTGCGATTGTATTGCTACTGTATAGTCAATATTATGGCCATTTTTTGAGATTTTATGCCTTACTTATACTTTTATTGTCACGTATTTATTTAACTATCTACTGTATTTTAGGCCTTACTATAACTATCCATTTTTGACATTTTATCCTTACTATACATATGACGTTTTTGTCAATTTTACACTTTACTATACTATGACATTTTTATGCTTTTACCTTATTGTTTCTATGTCCAATTTTTGACGATTTTCAGCCTTTACTATACTATACGTTTTTTATGCATTTTCTAGTCTACGTTACTTGATCGTTATTCATGTCATCTTTATCTACGTATTAGGATGCATTTTACGATTTTATGTCTTATACTAGTCCATTTTTTGATGATTTATACGCCTTACTTTTCTAAATAATGCCATTTGTTGACGATTTTATGCTTCACCCTTACTATACTATGACGTTTTTTGTGTCAATTTTACAACCTATTACCTATACATATGATTATTTTTCATTGCACGTTACATGTTACCTATGGCCATTTTTATGAACGGATTTTATGCCTAACTTACTACTTGATATGCATGCTTGGAGCGTTGCCTTACTTAATACGGGTTCATTGTTGTGTCAAATTTTTACGGCGTTTATGTTAAATTAGCGTTTAATGATAGACCGATTTTTATGGGCCATTACTGTGATACTTAGGCATTTTTATTTGACTGATTTTATGCATTACTATCTGTACGTTTATGCAATTTTACGCCAGGCATACAGGCCATTTTTTTGATGATTTATGCCTTTACTATAAGCTAATGTGACGTTTTTATGCATTTTACGCACTTACTATACTATGCCATTTTTGATGATTTTAATGCCTTACTATAATCTATGACGTTTTAATGCATTTTTACGCTCTTATATAGAATATGTCCATTTTTTGGAATGATTTTATGCCGTTTACTATACTATGATGTTTTTTGTCAATTTTAACACTTTACTAATACTGATGACATTTTATGCTTACTATTATCTATGCCCTTTTTTTGACAGATTTTCATGCCTACTAACATGCATTTATTGCATTTTTTAACGCTTTATTGTTCTAATGCCATTTTTTGACGGATTTTAAGGCCTTAGCTAATACTATGCCATTTTTATGCATTTTACGCCTTATTGTTCTCTGCCATTTTTGACAATCTATGCCATTTTTTGACGATTTTATGCCTTACTATACTATGCCATTTTTATGCATTTTTACGCCTTATTGTTCTATGCCATTTTTTGACAATTTTATGCCTTACTATACTATGACGTTTTTTGATGATTTTATGCCTTACTATACTATGCCATTTTTTGATGATTTTACGCCTTACTATGATGTTTTTATGACATTTTTATGCCTTACTATACTGTGATATTTTTTGATCTTTTTATTCCTTACTATAGCATGAGATTTTTTTTGTTCAAAATTTTTATGCCTTACTACACAGTGATCCCTTTATGAGGGGGCATTGTGGTGTAGTGGTTAGATCTTTCGCCTCATAATCAGAAGGTTCTGGCTTTGAATCCCGGTCCTGGTGCCTTTCTGTGTGGAGCTTGCTTGTTCTCCCTCTGCCTGTTTGGGTTATCGCCTGGTAGTCTTACTTCCTCCCACAGACAAAAGACATGCACATTAGGTATTCAATGCCTTTATTGTCATTGCACAGTGTACAATGAAATTACGTGTCTCCAGGGGTACATGCAGTACACATAGTAAACATAAGTACATACAGTATCAAAACTACAGTAGACACATTCCAAACGTATAAATAAAACAAACAATAAATAGTATAAAACAGAAGTACAAAAGTAGAGTGAGTCCATGACCCAGTTATTATTGCACATAGGTAAATTCACAGATAATATTGCACATCCTCATGGTATTATTCACAGGATATGGTTGCACTTATTAGCCTGATGTTCAGCCATTAAGTACTCTAATAGCAGTTGGGTAAAAACTTTCCAGGAATCTGGAAGTGCGAGTTCTTAAGGGTCTGTATCTCCTTCCAGAGGGTAGCAGGGTGAAAAGGTGGTTACATGGGTGAGATGAGTCTGATGATGTTTGTGGCAGTCGCTTCTGTGCTTTCTTCATCAGAACAGTGATGTTTAGAAGGAAGAAAGGAAGATACTCTCTCCACTGTGTCTCCTCTGATGTGTAATGGAGCAGGTTCTGCACTCTGTTTCCTGAAGCTGATTATCATCCCCTGTTTTTGAGATGTTGAGTGCCAGATTGTTAGTGGTACGCCATTAGCGACTCTAATGCCTTACTATAGTATGAAGTTTTTTAAAATCTTTTTATGCCTTACTATACTGTGACATTCTATGCCTTACTATGCTGCAAAGGTTTTTGATATTTTTATCCCTTACTATACTATGATGTTTTATGCATTTTTATGCCTTATTTTACTGTTATTTTTATGCCTCACTATATTATGACATTTTATGACGTTTTTATGCCTTACTATACTATGACTTTTTTTTATGACTTACCATTATGTTTTGTTATTAAGTTGAACTAATGTTATCTTATGGATTAATTAGTATAATGAACTGTGTTAAATTCAGTTTTAACAGTTGCTATCACAGCATGAATGTGTTGTCCGTCAGTTACTTGCATTTTCCACCACCAGCTCAGACATGCAATCCATTCTGCATATGGTAGAGTTTTAAAGAGGTGTTTGCTTTTCTGCTCTCACTTTCTCATGCCTCAAAAAATTATGTAATGACAGCCAAAGAGAGAGTGCTTTATTTTGTGCTTTATTTCAGTTGGAGTTAAGTTGAAATGAGTATGCCCCATTATGAGCTATTCCAGTCTGATAGTAATAGTGCATCACATGTCCTGTAAGCAGTTTTTCTAGGAGTGAACAACAATAGTGCTGTGTCTGTGAATGAGTTTCTTTAGTAGTTGTTGTGTTTTTGTCTCATGGTACCTGCTGTCAGCTTATCAGTTATTTGTTTTGCCTCAGGAATCCAGGGTGCTAATTCACCAACTACACCAATGTTTCACTATGCTCACTGTCATTTCTCAATGTGACAATTAAATTTGTGCATATTGTTGTCTCTCCCTCCCCTGGATTCCCCTCCATTACAGGCATAATCAATCATTCTCATCCCATGCATTTCTAGGTAAGGAAGAAATAAGGAAGGCGCCCCACATACACTGTACACTGTCTTCATCTATTGGTTTTTGTTTATTATTCGGGCTGCCTCTCTCTTTCACTACATCCTCAATTCTCCCAGTAGTCTGAGGTGTTTAGGACCTTTAACTCACAGCTTGGGTAGATGCAGCTTCTATTCTTCTGTCCTGTTTTTCCTCCTGTAGTCCCATCCCAGGTTTCTAACACTGTTCCCTTTACTGTACCAAACCAGGTGCTTTCATTCTCTAGCGTCTGCTTCCTTTTTAGCTTCCTCTACTTGCTAGTTAATGCCTTGTGGCTTCATTACCTCTTTCTCCTTATTTTCTAATCTGGTTTCTCCTCTCTCTGCTCCCAACAGAAAGAACAGCCCCAGCCTGCCGAATGCAAACAGCAGTAACCGTGATGATCAGGGGAGGTGGAGACCTGCTCTCAGTCAATTCAGATCTTAGCCAATCAGCAAGTCCTCCCACTCTTACAGGCTCCGCCCTTTTATGAACTCTCACCTGAACGCAATAGAACGCAAACCAAACTGCGTTTTTACTATGTGCATGACTTTTTTCTTTTGTCTTGCGCCCATCTCACCCCTTTTTATTTGGCTTCATTCAAACTCAAAGCAGGAAGTGACCTGAATTAAATTGAAATACCATGGCATCAGTTAGGGACAGTCTTCTTCTTCCTTGGTAAGGTAGGGTAGGTTACTACTGCCAAAAAAGTGAGATCATCATCATCTATATAAAAAAGAAAAAAAAGAAAAAAAAGAGGAACAGAATGGATCCCAACTTTAGTTTCATGGAAATAAATCAGTTACTCAGGGTTTTTTAATGCCAACAAGAGAAGTGATAGTTAACCAGGAAACTGCTGAACAACTTTGACTTAATCTTTCACTGGGGTTGCTGAAGTGTTTTTCTTTTGTTATGGTGTTTTTTTTTTTTAAGAGACATACAATGTATCATTTTGAATTTAATTTACAATTTTTTAAATGTTCATTGTCATGTCATTGGACTATTTATTCTGGTGTCATGCAGCTGTATGAAGTGGTGCATTTTGAGATCTCTTTAAGGCCCAGCTACAGTTATAGGTCCCCCTTTTCATTGGTTCAAACATTTGGGCTTAGCAGGTCAACAAAACGTGAATACTGCCAAGCTGTGTTTTTATGATCAAAATGCATTTGAAACATTGAGGAACTGTGTTCTCCGTTAATACTGCTCACTACTGCCCAGGTGTACTGGGTTTAACAAGCATTTAAACTGAGCACTTGAGTAGACACGTAACACTAATTAAGATCATGTGACAGGCGTGTGGTTATACCTCAGATATAACCTCCAAAATGACTCTTTCCTGATTTCCCCATCATCCGTGAAATGCTCTTTTAATTTCTGTTAGAAAGAATGAAATTAAGACAAGGATTTCCCAAGCATCACATGTAGTCTGGTAAATGAGATGACAGATCTAAGCAGACACACTGGCTGACACTCCACCTTTTGTGGTTTATAAGAGATCTCTTCTGGTATGTATGTATGTAGTTCTTAACAAATTTCATTTAGTGATGGGACAGGGTGCAGGATGTTTGGAATAAATTTAACTTCTGTTGCCAAGAAGCCAAAATGGAAGACAAAACACCGTCCTCTTTTATGAAATTGTCTGCCAATTGTCATTAACACAGTGTAATCTAATTCAGCATTTAAAGTTGTTTAAGAATATATAAATATTTCTGTTATTGTCTGATAATTCTGTAGAATGTCTGTGGAAAACAAATGGAAGAGGTTGCCAATGTATTTTATATACTGCTCTTGGATTTCGGCCGTTTGGTTGGACCCCTTTGCCTGGTGGCTGGTCATCGATAGCAGCGACAGCTAAATAATAACCCACCCTTTCTCTCTTTTTAAAAAGAACGATTGTAGATCTTGTTGGACAGATCTCTCAGAGCCACGGTTGACATCTTCAAATCTACCACATTGGACCGTGTGCTAGCAATGGCCTTAACTGGTTCTTATTCACAATTTGTTACTTGCGCAATATTTCTTTTCAATTTGTACAGAGTTAGTTAAAATATTCTATTAAAGTTGTGTGACATGGAAATGTGTTTTCTGTCTTCTTTGTCCCTGGTTGTGTGTTTGTGTCCCATTTGTGGGTTTACCACTAGTGTAGAACATTTGTACTCAAACATTTTGCCTTTTAAATTAAGCAGCGTTTACAACATTTTACAACCCGTCATCACAGGATGCATAGTGCATGAGTAGTCCCACCAAAGACTGAATTTCTCTTTAAAAATTAAAAATACACAAAGACAAGAAAAGATTTGAGTGAAGTAAGTTTGTGTAGTAGAACTGTATTTTTCTTCTTTCCTGTCATATAAATGTCAGATTCATCATGTGACCCCTTGGAAATTTGCTCAGGGATTTTAAAGCCCATAGTAAAGAGGTAGAGGCCTGTGAAAGTAATTAAGTGAAGTTCTTGGGTAACTTAATGACCTATTGGCTGTTTTTACAGTATAACAGTAAAAGCACAGGTGTCAATAACAACAATGTCTCAGTTGAATTTAAGCATTCCAGTGAGCCAGCATGAACAAAACACAAGGACCCTGAAACCGAAGCAGCTAAATGGAATTCGGCCATCTTTCATTATATGATTTACACCTGTGCTTTTCCTGCTGGGACATTTCAACATGTTTGCTATGACAAAGACCTGAACACGGCACAGCAACGGACTTCTATTGCTGTCGAGAGACTGTGTGCACAAGGTAACTTTCCTCGGGTCAATGCACATGCTGTTGACAGCACAATGTGAAAGGACACTGAATAGTCACACACATTGACTTTACTCCTAGGCATCAGGCAACGATTTGCAAATAAGTGGCAAGAGCTTAGAGCAAAGCCTGTAGTCACAGCCTCAGCATGCTGACCTGACAGCAGAGGACCCTCTGCCTCGTGAACAACATGGTGACTGTAACAGCAGGGTGGTATCCAGGCGGGAGGAATTTGCTCATGGTCAGCCCAACGTCAGGCAAGGCAACCAGAATGTCTGGAATCCTGTCTTGCAGATAAAGGAAGCATGCACGCTCCTCAGTGAGACCCTTGTAATGCATTGTGGGAGATAGTGGCTGAGTGCGCTGAAGTTTTTGGAGGAGGATGGCGACACTGTCCTTGCAACCCAGGTTTCCTGCTCAGTGTTGAAAGTCAGGTACTTTCTTATCCTGTCACCTTGTCCAGCAACACTTGCATCTGTGGGAACAGAGGTGACAACATATGACTGTGAGAAGTCTGGATTTGATCAAGATCATAACAGCCTAGGTCACTATCAACACTACGTTCTACATTTTAATATTAATAAAATTACTACCAAAATAAAATGTATGAGGGGTTTAGATGTTTGGAGGAAATGAGTTGGCAGCAGCAAATTCTGATCCTTCTGTCGTACACAGACAAACCACAGACTGGAATCTCTCCAGTTTCTGTAATTTTGGGGATTTTGCTCTACAGACTTGTGAACAAGACCTTATTCATGCTGTGGCTGCTGTGTGGGGGGTTTGAGGATTGCATCACTGTAACAAGGAGTCTGATTGTGTCTCAACACTCATTTCTGTGCTTTTAGTAACAAGGCCAGGGAAATGGAACTGTACACTTACTTTCTTTTGGTTTGCACTGAAAATTGAAATCTACAGTGTCTGTGTCAGCTAAATTTGCTATGTATAACCCCAATAAAAGCTATACGGTGGCTTCAGAAAGTATTCCCATGCCTTCACTTTTTGCTCACTTTATTGTGTTGTAGATTTAATTTTAAAAGGATAAAATTTCAGTACTTTGTAGAAGCCCTTCTACAACAGCTTCCAGTCACTTGCGTAAGTCTCTACAAGCTTTGCATACCTGGATTTGGACAGTTTATCCCATTCTTCCTGACAGATCTTCTCAAGCTCCATCAGATTGGATGGGAAGCATGTGTGAACTGCCATCTTCAGGTTTCTCCACGGATGTTCCAGTCAGGACTTTGGCTGGTCCGCTCAAGCTCAGTCAGAGACATGTTTGGACTCCACTCCAGTGTTGTCTTGGCCAGATGCTTCGGGTCATTATGGTGCTGAAAGGTGAACTGCCGCCCCAGTCTCGGGTAACATGCACCCTGGAGCAGGTTTTCTTCGAGCACCGGTCTCTCCATCCCTGCTAATGAGAAGCCTGTCTGTATTATGAGAATTTTTTTTTGTATTTAGAAATTTAGACCACAAGCAAACACAGGTGCAGCAGCAAACCTGAGATCCAGGGAGTTAGAAGGATCCTTGAAACTGAGGGGTCCACTCATGAGTCAAATCAACTCATTTGATCCTGTTGAGAGACAGGAGAATGAAAAGAGAGAATACAGTCAGACTTTATCTTATGCCCTGTCCATGACATCCTCTGCACACTCCCCCTCAGCTGTTTGATGTTTTGACAAGTGTGTATGTGCATAGACAGATGGACAAAGAGGATTTTTAACTATATCAAAAACGCATATATAAGAAATCAGTTAGGAGATGATCTTCACGCTGTGCACATGTTCAGAGCAGCAGAACAAAGCAAAGTATTCAGACTGCTGGGATTATCCCTAAATGACGCCGTCTGCCATCGTCTCATCCTCATCCAGCAGAAGTGTAAAGGGCGCAGTCTTCTTCCGACCTTCCTCCCAAATGCAGCTGCACCCACCGTCCCACTCTTGGCCCTAAGGTGCTTTTGGCAGCTCTTCTACGGGAGCACACATATGAGTGTGTGTTTGAGCGAGTTTGTCTGTGTGTGGGGTCTTTTGTATCGTCCCCTCCCGGTCGGAAGTGATGTGAGCCAGATAGAGTTTCCACAGAGAGAGAGGGGAATAGAGAGGTGCTTTATGCTGCTGACGGCGGGTTGGTGCTCAGAACTGAATGAGCTGAACTGGCAGTGTGATAAAGAGCCCATTACCTCTTAGATCTGATAATGTTACTGGTGGCGTTGACATAAGAACTCTGAGCTTTGCACACACTGACGACAGACCGATTACGGACATGTCGAATTTTGAGACATTTTGATCTTTCTTTCAGTTTATCTGCTTCTGCATGAAGTACAAAGCTGAAGTTTTTGTCTCTGGTGCTAGCAGCATCGCTCTGTTGATGGCAACATTGGCTGCTCAGTCCCCCATTTTGGCCCAGATTGAAATATCTCAATGACTGCTGAAATTGCCATTACATTTTGTACAGAAATTTATGCTCCCCAGAGGATGAATCCTAGCAACTACACTGATCTCATGAGGTTTTCTCCAGCGAAAATTTCTAGCATTGTTGTAGATTTTTGTTTATGCAAATCACTCTGAATTGGAAACCCAGTGATCTACTCATTCAGAACCCCCACTGAAGTTTTTACAAAATTTTTAATGGACATTTTATGCAAAAGAGTCAGTTGAGTCAATCATCAGAGATTGGGTTACTCCAGTATATGTTTGGTGGTTCTTCCAACTTAAGTAGAGCTTTGCTTATATGGTGCAGAGCAGGACATGACTAAAACTTAATTTTTAAGTGAAAGATTCCTTTGAGCCAAAACCAACAAAAAAGAAAAAAAAAGAAAAAAAAAAAGAAAATGGAAAATAAGACCAAACTTGAGGGGAAATTATGCGTGCAGTTCAAACAAAAGTTGGCAAATAAATGAATAAACATGCAAAGGGGCGGTTCTGCTTTCAGTATAACCTTTCCTGATGGCACCTGCTGTACATAAACAAGAACTCACAGGAAACTGTTTGGGAAAGGGCAGCGTCCTTGGAGAGAGCAGTGCACAATCTCCTGTAAGAGCAAGACCAAACATGGCAGTGACTAACACTGGGTTTCACAATAAACTTTTTCCATCATCTCAGGCCTGCTCCTTCAGATCCCTCCAGTCATCTTCTTCTGGAGTGTTTGATTTATTTATTTTTTTACGTGGGCGTCAGGTGATGGAATTATGGATTTTGACAGCTGTTGGCAAAAACACAATCATGTATTATTTCACGCTGGACTCTATCCCAGCATGCAGTCTACGTGATGGGCATGTCTCTCTGGACTGTGGGAGGAGAAACAGTAGGACAGAATGAGGAGAATGTGTAAGGTTTTTGTAGGAAAGGGCGAGTAATCAAACTTAAGCTGACCTCTTAGTAACTGTTTAACTAAAACTACATTTGAGGAAACATTAGAAGGTGCCCAGGTGGTCACTGTGGGGAAAAAAAAAAAGTCATTTAAAAGGCGCTCAGTGGTAAATGGATTTTCAAGTATGGGAAAAAATTTAATGTAGCCAAGTTATCAGCTGTCATCTGTTACATTAAAGTTGTCAACCAGGCGCACTTTGTTCTTTTAAGTTTATCTATGTGTGCTTAGCATGTAAGATTATAAACAATGGTCACCATAACCAAGCTAATCTTATTTGCTCTACTGCATTATCCGGTTACCTCTCTGCCTGCTATGTGTGGGAAAGCAAGATTCACGCCCAATTGCAGCATAGCGACAGGGCAGCACACCTCTCTCTGGATTTATGAATGGATCAATGAATGAACAGGCAACTAGGTGTGGCGTGTTTAACCTGAATCACGCTCCTTGACTTCCGAGCACAGATGAAGGTGCCAGTCAGACCTGGACTACACGAACAGGTATTAGGTTACATAAAAGAGGGCAAAGAAAAAGAAAAGCAAGGTTGGTTTAAGTATATGTCAGTTTTGCCTGCTGCAACATGCTGTGCTTTATTTAATTGGCTTACGATTCATGGGAGCATGAGGTAATTCAAGGTAATGGTTACAAGAATGCAATGATGTGATTTTGATTGATGACCTCCAGTCATATTTACACTTGTTCAACCACTGCTGCTGCACAAATGAGCAAACATTCAGGAGAATTTCCTGACTAATTCATCAATTAATCACTCCCTCTGTTGGCTTTATGCAGATTATCTCAGCATTCTACTATAAGTCCACATTGTTAGCGGACAGAATAATGGATAAACTATCATTTAAATGAAAATTTTTGTTATAGCTCAGAGCTGAACAGCAAAAGACCGTCAAGTCTAAAAGCCCGGTCCGTGGCCCTGCTCCCGCCACAGAGTAGTTTTAGTTCTGTGGAAAGACTCTAGGTTTATCGCGTAAGCCGTAGTGAAGCTATGCAGACGGCACAGTGAACGCTACATTCCTGGCAGGGAGAAGGATTGCAGACCTGCATACCTGTCGTTCTTTGCAGAGTCAAATTGGCAAGAAGAAGGTGCTGGTCTCTCCGAGCAACTCGCTAGATCACATCTCATAACTCTCACATGGTTTGTGGGGCGTGTGAAGGAAGTGTAGTTATCGCAGACTACATAGTTCCCACACATTCGTGTTGAAGTTTGTGTTACTGATAGCGGGACACAACAATTAGTGCGTGTTTAATATGACTGTTTCCTGTGGATAAACAGTAGTCTGGAAATACATGTCATAGTAATAAAATACTGTACTTCAGTACAATTTTGAGGTGCTTTTCTAGTTCATGCCACTTTATGCTTCTACGTCACTATATTGTCGAGAGAAATGTTTTTCTTTTTACTCCTTAACATTGATCAATTACATTGATCTGACAGCTCAATTAACTATTTCTTTTGCAGGTTATATTTCAAATAAAAATGTGATCTTATAAAATACGATCCACTTTTACATTACACAACCAAAAGTAAATTAAGTAGTTACAATGAATATGTCATTGCTAAAGTAATAATTCATTAAAATATTGTTACAGTGGCCATTCTACACAATTACCATTTTTTTTATACTTAAATACAAAATTATAAAAATAAATCAAGTTAAAAGGATCTTCCATCACTAAATGAGTGTCTGGCTGGAATACAACAAAAAACATGGCTGATGGCTTATGAAGAATGTGATGTAGATTCTTTATCTCAGTCATCATACAGGATTGCCCAGTCCTAAGAAAGTGCAGAGTGTATGACAGCAGTCATTTCTGCGCTCATTGTTCTCCAACGGTTCCTCTCGCAGCAGTGTGTTTGACTGTGCACGCTGCCCTCATCAGCCATTTGTTCTTTTTCCCACGCTGCTGAATGCCACAGACACACACACACACACAGAGCTTATCAGAACAATGCCTCAAATAGCTCCGGAGTCTCATCACAAGGGCATGTCACCAAAGAGCAGAAGAGCTGAAGAGGGTGTGTGTGTATGTGTGTGTGTTTGTACACATGTGTGTGTATGTGAGCGACAGGCCAAAGTCGTAAACGTGTCACAGTATGCAGCTGTTACCTGTGGGCTCAGCTGTACTTGTCAGCGGCCCATCACAGCCAGCTCATCCATACTGCTCCCCATTGTTAGGCCGACTATGTATAGTTCACTGTCCAAGGGAGGCTTTCACCGGCTAACACAACACACATAAACACAAAATATCAAATTCATTTACCTGTACTAATACACACACAAATTATAACAAAAAAGCCTGGTGAACATAATTTGTTCTTTTGCAGAATATTTTCTCTGGTCATATTTATGGATTATGGCAGATATCTTTGCCCAGGATATTGCAGCCTGTTACAATCACTTATTTCTCAGTGTTGTAACAGTAATTGCTGGGTGTGGCAGTTTACAGAGTCCACACTTTTACTTGCATTTTATTGTTGCTGTCCTGCACGTCTCGCTTTCATCAGAGATTTGAAATCTTTATTACAGTAATTTAGATAGTAGTTTAAATAATTTTATAATATATTATAATAATTCTAAATTTGGTTGGATAAGTGGACATTAATTACCAATTTCCTTACAAAAAGTACACTAGCAAAATTTTATGTTGCTTGTCGTAAATTGCTGTAACAGATTATATTTATTGCTTTTTTTTTAATCAGAGCTCTGCAACCCCTGAATCTTGTTATTGACATAAATAGAATACCAATGTCTTAGAAACAGTCCTTTTTCAGAATAAAGCAAACGAATTCCAGCAGAGTTCACTGAGTTGGCATCTCCTGTATTTTAGTCTCTTTTATATGCTGTGACTCACGATAAACATTCAGCAGCTTCATGCCTCGACACGACCAACAAACTCTGGGCCTTTCTGGTCCTTCCACCTGCTGCCTTGTCACACCTATGTGCCCATGGCTGCGAAGCTCCATCGCACTGAAGTAAACTAAGTAGAAAAGAAGAACAGACATGAAGTTCTTTTGACCCCTGTGGTCAGTTACTCACAGTTTATCTGACTTGATGCAGCGGACACATTATCTCATTTCCTCTCTGGGGGTGTTGTTTTGTCTATGCAGAGACAGTGAGGACGGGAGGGCGCTGATATGAAGCCAGGGTTGTCACAACACACCTCCAGAGATCCATCACACAGTCTGATTCCCTCCAGAAATACATGTACTTTCCCATACGCCTGAGAAACAAGGAAAACAGTGACACATGCGAGTTTTACTACTGCTGTAACTCGGCAGTCAAGCTATGTGGTTTGTGATGTTTTGAGTGCTTCAGCTCAGCCACAACTGTCACTGTCTGCAGTATATGATGTGTGGGGAGAGTGCTAAAGGGATACAAGAGCCACAACACTCAATGTAAAGAACGCTGTCTGTGCTGCCTGAATATGGGTCATATTTATTCGAAAGAGTAACTCCTGGTGCCTTCTTTTACAGTAATACTCCCGCATGTCATTAATTATTCCCTAACCTTATTCTTATAAGAAATAAATAATGATCCTTGCGCACACACACATGTGTAGACACAATGTATTCAACCTGTTCACATCCCCCCCCCCCCCCCGACTCACACACCTGGCCCTCCATTGGCAAGCAAACTCCTACAAAGTAAGGCGCTTCACCACATGCTGCTGAGTCACTGCCTGGGCATGTCTGAGAGGCTCCACCACAGTACTCCTTAAAACAGAAAAACCCACATATGTCCATATGTGCACATCCAGGCAACTAAAAGAAAAGCCCCTAATACAAAGGGGGAAGGGGGTAAAGAGGCGGTAGTGCACCTCTTCATTCAACAGAAGCTGTTTGACTCAGTACACACATGTGGTTTCCTTTTCTTTGAGATCAGAGGATTAAACAGGATGCCACATCCCACTCCAGTGGCAGTGCTCATGCAGGGGTTGCTCAGCAGACTGACTGGCTGTCAAGATGATTCACCACGGCCTTTGGTGCTGCCTGTGTCTGTAAGATCATAGTGGTGTTGATGTGTGAAGTTTTATGGGTGGTCCTCTAATTCCATTGCTCACAAGACCATCCAGTAATTTGTATAATTGCTGGAGAACTGGTGTATGTGTGTTTTGGGGGGGGGGGGGGGGGGACTGATAGAGATGCAGACAGGAGAGCCTTCTGAAGTTTGCCACTCTGGTCACAAGTGACGCATATGCGGTGTGCGTATCTGAACCAGACACAGGGGGTCAGGATGGTGTTTGTGTGGCTGGTGGACAGGACAAGACAGGACAGGCTGCAGAGGAACACTCGATGACATCAGCCTTCTTACCACCACCTCCTGCCGATTCCCACACGCTCCAGGATCTCAGTGATACAGTCTGCCGCTGTCAGTCTGACATGATTAACCAGGACTAAATCAGTGAGGCGGCTGACAGCGTGAGACGGTTCTCAGTTGTTTGTCAATGGGCTCAGCCTGGGAGTGACAGATCTGAGGATGATAACAGAGTGGACACACCTGTACGGCGATATCAAAGTCCTTCTGAGTCATTCGATATAGCTTTACTTTTGGTCGTGGCTGCCTGCTACATCATGTGACACCTGATCAAAATCAGGACATAATTATAGCTGACCTTTCGTTTTATATCTTTCTTTCATCCTTTAAGCACACTGAGTTTACCTCATCTTATATTCAAGAGTTAAAACTATCCACAGGATTTTATCTTTTATAGTTTGAAGAAAATAGACATGAAATAAATTTGGTGTTATTACATGCTAAGGTAGGTCATGGTTGTTTCCTTTCATAAGAAACCTTGTTTTCATGATGATAATGATGAAAACAAGGCGAACCATGATTACATGTATTTATTAGTTCAAGTCCCTCCCTCATATACTGATTTAACACAATCATTAGCCTTGCATGTAGACCCTCCTGTGCACAGTTCGGTCTGGCGGGAGTAGCCCCAGTTTTAAGCTCTTTGTTTCGACTGAAACTGAGAAAATATAAACAAAGAAACTTTTTCTCTTAACTTCAGTTTACAAGTTAAGTCACCTTTTTAAAAAGGAGCAGAGAAATTAATGCTGAAGCTGAAAATGTTTCGGGGCTCTGTAACTGCTGTAGCACTTGTATAAGTACCTGTGCTTTCCAATCCCCTTCTCTTTTTGTAGCTGCTGACGCACAGTCTGATGAACCCTCTGCTCACTGAATGGAAACTGCAGCTTGTGGGCTGTTTGGGTGTATTTCAGTGGCTTGACATCCACAGACAGGAATAGCAGAGTTTATGTAAAACACCACTGATGTGAAACATGTTTAGTCTGAAAGGTTACCTTTTAAAAGAATCACTAGAGAGCCGGGTGGCACGGGTGAGGGTTATAAAGGGAACTAACTACCAGGCAGTGTAAAAAACAACAGGGAATCCTAAAAATCCTTCTGAAATTATTGTTGATATTAATGGTTTACAGGGACAGAGTGACTTTTACGCACGACCTCAGCTGTGTGCACTGTGCGCATCTGGTAATTAACGATGTTAGACTGAATCACTTACCACAGAGTGGGCAAATATTTGGACTAATCTCCGCAGTAGGATGTGGATTACTAATTAACATGCTGGAAGTGTAATTAGGTCCACGTTAGGACTTCCTCTGCCCCTCGCCCCCTCCTGCGCCACAGCTTCCGCCCACACAGCCTTGAATTACTCTACTGGCAACTGTTGATGCATTCCCAAACCATATGACGTCAAGTGGGAAGGGCTCAGGCCAGAGTACACTATAAAAGTCATCTGGTCCCTTAGTTCATTCACAACGCCACTCTGGATTATCAAAGCGCTTGTAGGTAGAGAGGCTCCTTCCTCGGGCTCCTCGGGCGACACAGCAGGGAAGCAGGGGTTTCAGAAACCTGCCCGACATAAAAAATGAAAATGTCAGCGGCGGAGATCTGCCAGGTCCTCAAGGAAGGAGAGCTGGAGAAGAGGAGCGACAACTTGCTCCAGTTCTGGAAGAGGAAGACGTGCGTCCTGACCACGGACAGCCTCAACATTTACGCGGACACGCAGAAGCGCACCAAGGGCAAGGAGCTCAAGCTGCAGTCCATCAAGAAGGTGGACTGCGTGGAGCGCACCGGCAAGTTCGTCTATTTCACCATCGTAACCACAGACAATAAGGAGATCGATTTCCGGTGCTCTGGAGAGGAGAACTGCTGGAATGCAGTGATCACAATGGCCCTGATTGATTACCAGAACAGAAAGGCCATCCAGGACTTTAAAACGCGGCAGGACAATGAGAGCGCGTCGCCCGGACAGCAGGAGAGGCGCATGGCGAGGGCGCCCTGAGCCGCAAAGGGAGACTCTGGCACTTAACCACTCCTAATATGGTGAGAGACGCACCACGACATATAGCTGACATGATATATGAATGTAAATGAGTAAAAAAATAAGCATTAAGTTCATATGAACACAGTGGAAGATCGAAACTAATGACGTGTTTTTTTTTTTCTATCTCCCTCCAGTGTCAATGTGGACCATAAAGAAATAATACGCGGACCAAAAAGGAAGACGAGGTCATCCGGTCCAGAGATGAAGGATTGTTCAGGACTGAGCTCTCGGTGACACGGGACAACTGATCCAAACAGACAGACGGAGAGACTTTCAGAAGCTCCACACTCAGGACTGAACCCTTGAATTGTCAAAACTATTTCAAGTTTGCTCTCCTGGGAGGGATGACCATGATGTTAATTTATTTGTTTCCAGGATATGGTGTTACTGGCAAACAGCTTGTGTTGTTTAAATTATTTACTATTTCAATGTGTGTTCAGTGTGTCATGGTATTTATTTGAATAAATATTCCTACATTTTTGACATAAATTCCTGCTGTTCTCTGCTGTTATTTTTTTTATTTTTTCACCTAGAGATACTTTTTTCTTTCTTTCTTTCAGTATCTCATTACAAGATTATAGTGTCAGTAACAGTATTTTTAACAGGCAGGGACACTTTCCAACAAAAGTATTTCTTAGTAAATGCCAGACCGCAAAAGTAAAAAAGGGAGTGGGGGACAGGAAAGTCCCTTTCCTGTCTGCTGTCAGGTGGAATGTGACACTGTATGGAGGCTTCAAGGCTTGAGTAATAACTGATAAGGGATCAGATTTAGTCACCAGCACGGGACACTTGAAAGACTCAGTGGTGCCTTTGAACACACCTTAACTGTTTCTGAGGTGTGGTAGGTTTATAGAGAGGCACAGATGGAAAGGAAATGAAAAAAAAGAGAAGTTACATTTAAAAATACACAGTTTAATTTGGTATAGGCTACTTGTGACTTGTTACCCTGTTTGGTGTGTCGGCTTTTAAATGATATTTAAGCTGCTTTCTAACAGGTGTTCACATGAAAAACTCCTCTACAGGCTCCTTATCAGATGCTTGTTCTTTTTAAAGGCAGCAAAAAAACACACAGGAAGTCTGCTTTACTGCCCTGCTATCATAAAATAAAGGCTGTGTCATTGGATATAATGTGACACCACAGGCACACACCCATTTAATTGCTGTTATAAAAGCTGTGAGCAAGGCCTTAGTCATATTCTGGACCTTAGACCTACAAAAGAGAAATTATAAAATGCAGGTTAAAAGTTGATGATGTGAAAAAACTACTTGTCATATTATAGCATTATTATGAGATATTGATATTAGCCCAGTGATGGGCACATTTAATAAGTCAGAAGCTTAGTATGTAAATACACTGCAGGATATGTTGTAATTTCTGACTTGTTTTATGCAGCTGTCTTGTAGATTCACCTCCAAGAGACACACTTGTAAACTTAGGGCAGGTTATTATTATACATTCATAGACAGTCTATGAAAAAGACAGAGCACTACACATTACATTTAGCTGTTGTGTTCGTACTGATTCCTACTGGCTTTATTATAAGCCTCTTAAAAAATATTCAGTTTAGAAAAGTACATACGGGTTAACTTTATTTTAAAGTGTTTTACAGGTGCACATAGAACACAATTGGAGTTTGAGCCACAGTGTTGGAGCTACATAAAAATCCTTTTTTTTTTTTTTTTAAAACTTGTCCGCTCTGCCTTGAGCCCTCTTCCACATAAATACCTCCGGCTGTGGATCATGTGGAGTGGAAGTGTGTTATGAGCACAAATGCCCGGAGGTCAGAGGTGACAGAAGGCAGAATCTCTGGCCAGCAGTAATGAAGTGTGTAGCAAAGTCACACCCCTCCCCGTCCCATCCCGTCCCTGTGTGCAGCTTTGAAGTGGGATCACACTACAATGAATGCATCAAAGGGTTAGACTGATCTGAGGAGTATTACCGGAGCGGATGGGCCTCCTTTCTAAAAATATTCCTTCACAAATTGGCACCACTTTAATCTCACGCACACATATGCACCTTTGGTCCCTGAGCCTAAACCCGCACAGGGGTTCTTGTCAGCACGAGAATCTCTTCTTTTTTTTTTTTTTTTTTTTTTTTTTTTTTTAAAGACAATAACATCCTGTTTTTAATTTTTTGAAGCAGAAATTTCCGATGTCATAATCGACTTTACATCTGGCCACAGAATGTAAAATCGCCTTCCTTATTTCCTCACTGGTCTGCACTCACACCAACTACAGGGACATACACACTCTGTCTTCCTCTCTGATCTCGGGCTGTATAAACATCCCCTGACGCAGCACTGGCACACACTCAGGCCATACTTCTAGCCTCGACGTCATCGCTCCATAAGCTTTCATTATGTGGATGGCACATGGCTGCGCAACAGTGAGTGCATTGTTACATTCTGAAGGAAAAGATAAATGCACTAAATGGAGAGGATGTATGTGTGTGCGGAGCCGTGACCCGTAGACACATCTTCAGTTTGTCTTCAGCTTTTAAACCGAGCAGGACAAATAACTAGTGATTCACAGGCATTTATTGTAAACATGAGAGACGGCGCTGGCAGGATGAGCGGGTGTGTACGGAGTAACAGCTGAGCAGGGTGTTGTGAGGTGAAGGTTGGTGGCCAGAAGAAACATGTCTTGCTACATTTCATCATTTACAGCACTCCCACGCACACTTCTCTCGAGTTCTCAGCAGCAACAACATCTCAGGACATTAATCTGTATTGACATGCAGATGGAAATCTTTCACATCGTTCCCTAAAAGAAGTAGTTTGCCTCAACATGAAAAACAATTCGGGCCATCAGAGCACTGTGCTGTAAGTGAGACCAGCCAATTGCCTGGAAAGAAAATATAGGACAGAATGAGAATTAGATTAGATTTGAGAAAATGTGATGCAATTTTAGGCTTGTAAAAGGTTAAACATAAAACCATCATGTTCATAATTAAATTCCTTTCCTTCACATGCAGGGCCACAGCTAAAACTGAGGACACTGCGTTCACATTCTCAGCTCTGTGTATGAAAATTTGGGGGTTTTAACCTGAAGAGTTTACATTCTACATTTACATTTTGTGGGTTTAAAAGGTTGGATCTGATGATTTTAACACTACTTTTAAAAGGGATTGTTTTTAGAGAAAAAAATATATAACCTATAGAGCGATTTAGAATTTCTGATCCCAGATTTATATTTTGACAATGTGGAGAGGGAGGTTTTGAAACAACATTTAATAAGATTTAAATTAGGCTACAAAATTTTAGTTAAGTTAATGAAATAATCAGAAAAGTTTGCAATTTTTCGGTGACAATTCGAAAATTCTAACAAAAGGGTGAGACAATTTTGGAGATTATTTGATAAATATCACCTGAGTATTTCTAAAAAATCCTACATGCTGGATTTTCCAAAAGGAAGATTTAACCATAAAAGTCCATGTTAGATCTTTGAGAAAAATACGCAACAAAATATTCTAAGATCAAAGGTCCACCTACTAGCTTTTAAAAGCTTTCAGCTACATCTCATCGGCCTTCTTCACTCTTCTCACAGTCTTGTTATTGTGCGACTTAAGTTATACGCTTAGCTTACAGGATGACACCTGTGCCACCTCCATTTGTTGAGCAAGGTTGTTAACTGCGGTTGAAAGGTCTGAAAAGCTCATAGGTGAGCATGGATTATCAAGTTAAAAGTGGAAAGTGAAAGATGCTAAATATAGAAAAGCTGTGACTCCGGCTGTGATGACAAGTCTGTCTGTTTTTACATAAAATCTTGTCTGGGCATTTTGTAGCACAGCTTCATGACATGTTACAACCACTTCACTTCACTTCACAGCGTAATTTAAGGGTTTGCTCAGGTATGCGTCATGACTCAGTGCAGCTCCCCACGCTGAATGAGGGTGTCACACTGCTTCCTGTAAATCTCTTGCAAACTTCTATTCCAATCTGACGCCAGCATGACACAACACTAGTGCTTCATGTAAATAAAAACGTCCTAAAACCCAAACAACAGAGACCACCAGGACATTAGGCAAGGCCTCGTAAGAGTTTGAATACTAACAACCTCCAAGACCTAGTGTCTAATTATTGTATATCATAGTGGCTTACAGTTATTGTTCTCTGATAAGCTTGAAACATTATAGCCGTCTGAAAATGCTGGCAGTGGTGTACTATGTGTTTTTTTTGTTTTAAACCACAGGAATGGATTATCTCACTTATGTGCTATTTACAGGTTCATTTTACTGGAAGAACCTTTGTAGGTATTTCACTTTGTGACGCATGGCTCAGGTGAGCGCATACCAAAATACATACCTTAGCAAATACAGAGACAGACACACGCCCTCGGGTCATGGCTAAGGCAATGTAAAGGCACCAGGTTTCTACCGTAAACTGAATGTTTGTGACAGTTAAAATTGGGCCGAAAAGGGTGAAATGTGAGTGTTTGACCAGAATCCAGCTCTCCATGGTTCACTGCTGTTTCCCATTTCTCATTCCTTCATCCAAATAAAGGTCATCTGATTCCCAGATCTGGTATTCTAGATAAATTGGACAAATTTCCCCGCTCATCTTATCCACAAAGGCGTCATTCTCCAAATTGTCTGTGGCCATGACAGCCGTTTTTGTTTTTATATCGGACATCCATTTCTGTCTGCTGAGTCACGGGGAAAGAACTCCCCAGATCTGCATCTTCAGCTCTATCTGTCCACATGCTGGCTGTGATTGTGACTGTCACAAACGTGTTACTCAAATATCCTGAGAGGCTGGGGAACAACACTGAATGTGGACAACAAAATGTGGATTTGCAAGAAGTACTGTCGTCGGAAATCATGGGACTCAGAAGCACGTTTCAGAGATTATAACATCAAAACTTCCCAAGAGAGCGATGACTTATTGTTTTCTGTTTGTGAGACATTCCTAATAGCAACCTAATAGCTTTCCACGTCCAGACCACATCCGCTACACCATAAATATAGAAAAAAGTCTACAACAACAAGAAAACTATGTCAGGGTAAGGTGATATTTTCCCAAATATAGACAGAGTATCTCTCTTTGTAGGCCTGTTTTTCACATAGAATCTTATGAATGTGGCACCTCTCATATCTAAGACATGCGTGTGTATTGGATGTACAAAACCACACACACACATGCTGTATATATACACACAAAGTGTCAGCAGGGGCTGCAGAGCTGAGCAGGGATCATGTTGCTTAAGACCCAGCTGTCCAGAGAGAAGCTTCAGACAGAGAGAGGAGACGCTGTTAGGAATGTCTACAAGGCAGTGAGGGGGCGGACGGCTGAGGACGAGAGAGCTCCGCAAACACTCTGTGCCTTGAGGAAGACGGCAACGCAAAATCTGCATCAGACAGAGTAGACTTTAAACTTTAGACCTGAGTTTAACTTAAGTAAAAAAAAAAAAGAAAAAAGAATGACAACGCTTCCAATAGTTGAGAAATTTTACCCAAAACCATAAATGTGAACCTCATGGTGGTGCTACAGAAAACGTCAGGATCATTAAAGTCAGTAAGATATGTCATGTGGGAAGCATGAAGGTCTGTTCAAAATTTTGGGCCAATCTAATAGATGTTGAAAAATTTTATGAGAAAAGTGAAAACTTTGACCTGCTGGTGGCACAGGAGGAAAAGTCACAGGAGGAAAATGTCATTAACCATCCTCTGGATACCATGAATGTCTACACAAAGTTTCATGGTAATCCATCCAGTAATTGATATAATACCAATCTTTTTCTAAAAAAAAAAAAAAAGAAGAAAAAAAAAAACTCTAGAGACCAAAAAAACAAAATTGTTCTCACAAACACTTATTGAAAGAAATATTTCTCCCAAAATTCATTCCAAAAAGTCATTTTTTTCTTTTGGGATTGAGGCATAAGTCAGAGAGGCTGAGGTCTTATTTGTCAAAACCTGGACAAACCAAAACTACATGTGTATCTCCATACAACCGGGACTAATCATTTAACATGTCAGTTACAGAAACATGTGGATCACAGTGGATGATGGGACTGTGAGCAGAGGAGCAGAGCAGCTGGGGTTCAGGAGTCTGATCACAGTCTAACTGGGCTCCTGAGGGGAGCTTTAGTTACAAGCACCTGCCTGAGTGGGTGTGTGAAGAGATGAGCAAGAACAGATTACAATAACATTACATGTCCCAGGAAGTCCCATGTGAGACATCATTCAGAGCTCAACATTTTTATATTAACAAATGTCTTTTGAACCCAAATCATTGGATTAAGACTTAAAATTAAATAATTGAAAGCGCCTTTAAATTAAAACAATATGAAGCTTTTTAAACTGTAGACGTTATTAGATGAGATGGCAAAATCAGCTATTCTTCCGTTGAATAAATACAGTATCTACTGAATATTATTCATATCTTTTCTTATCAGAAGTAATAATTTGAGTCACAGAACCTCATACAATATCTAAATGCACTTAACTTGTCCTCCATATCATTAGAAGAGGCAAAGGAATAAGATGTCTCAATTGCTTTGGCTGAGCTGAAAGTAGCTGCTGAGTCCATGCAGACACACAAATCTCAAGTTCATCTACAATCTATCAACTACTCTCTTCAAACTGGCACTTTTCAGAGAGATTAAGAGGCAGCTCTTATTTCTTTAGTTCTCATGAAGGATAATGACCCACTGCAGTGTTCAAATTTGACTGATAACTCTGAATTCAGACATCAAGATCCATGCTAAAGCGTTAGCAGTGAGGCTGGAGAAATATATGAACAAACTGGTACATGGAGATCAGACTGGGTTTATTAAAAGGCAGACTGGCTTCCGTTAATTTATGAGATCTACTTCATACTATCGATATTTCTTTTCAGGATATAAAAAAACAAAACTGACTAATGCTTCTAAACAAAGCAACTCCTCAATCTGTGCCATTTCCATTATTCGCGGTTCAAACTGATTCTGAAGGTTTTATTTCAGGTCTTATTAACAAGATCAATAATTCTTTCCATTGACAATATTTCCTATCACCTCTCCTCCTAATTATTCTAAACAGGAAATCTGAGGTCAAAGTGATAGTGATGCCATGTGATCGTCTCAAAAGTTCCACTAAAAAAAAGTTCCACTAAATAACACCACAGCTGATCACATGCGTTACAGTGAGTTACATCAGATTGCTGGTGCAGCAGATAAGGCAGCAACATGATCAACTTTGCCTGACAAGAAACGGAGGGTGAAATGAATGGTTGTAATAACCTTTAATCATGACCCTGGGTCCAGAGCCATTATCAGGGCGAGAGGAAATTAGTTCACCGTAGATATTACACAAGAGGAAAGCGAGTGAAAGAGAAAGAAAGATAAATGAGAACATAAAGGGAGGGGAAAATTCCAGCATAGAGAATATTAGAAGTAATACGAAGACGAGTTATCTAAGGGGAAAAAAAACTGGATGCAGGAATTCCCCTGCCACACCAAAGCCAACAACATACCAGGTACAACCTAATCATGTGATATTTCAAAAGGGATACTACACCCTGCACAAACACTCTACTAAATGATTTTCAATTTATCTTTCTCTCTGTCTCTCTACTTTCAGGAAATGGTTTGACATGAGCAAAGAAATGGAACAACACCCTTAATGAAAAAAGATAAACCATTTTCATGACAGTTTTGACAGTTAAAAATTACACATCGCCGGTAGCATATTAAACATTTTCCATAATTGTACCCTCAAAAACTGCTGGGTTAAAAAATAACCTGACCTTGACCCCATCACTGGGTAAATATGGGAAAGTGGTGGGTTTTTACGATTCAACCCAGAATTCTGATTGTTAATTTGACCCAACCTAGTGATTAAGTCTATTGCTGGGTTGCATGTTACCAATACACTGGGTTATTTCCTGTCTCATTGCCTTAATACTTTATTTACTGTTATTATCATAATTATTATTATAATAACAACAGAACATTGAACTGAGAATAAAAGAATTAAACCACGAAAGCAAAGACGAATCCGAGAGTGAACAAAGCCTGATCGTGTTACATAATCAAAACAGAACAACTGATTTCAATTGTCTAATTTCTTCCTTAGATTTTATTTTCGCATAATCTTGCTAGTGTACAGGTTTGGTGTTACATTTACAGTTTTATTTTGATAATTTATGGGTTTTGTTTCATAATCAGTTGGTTATTTTTTTTATTTCAAACCTTCTGGCCCTAAATTACCTTCATAGTTGTCAAACATATAAAGCAATACAAATGTCCACCCTTACTGAAGTAGAAAAACTAAAGCAAAACTTACAGTCTGCATGTCAATAAATGACCTCCGGGACTCCTCAGATGTCGGTCTGAAGCCTATTCCTCCTCTCTTGTAGATGGATGGGGGAAGCAGAGTTGGCAGGACATTCAGAGCTCTCTCATCTTTAGCAACTAAACAGTTTGAGCATAATACATAGTATTGCATTAACATTTAAATAATATGGTATATGATGACTGGTATTTCCAAAGCAGTATTTCTGACTTTTCTGCCCTGATGTTGATTGGTATCTATGAGTGTGCTGATTCTGTAGTCTATTATGACAAGACTGGACATTGTGAATCCAAAAATCACTCAAATGCTCCAGGTGGGTCAACTTCAGCCCAATTTCAGTTTTTCAGTATTAAGACAAACAACACAGTTACCAACTAATACCATGTTAGAAAAATCAGAAATGCAGTCTTATTTCAAAATTGTCTTACCTGTCTTTCAATTGTAATTTTTTTCTATTTTGACATATTACTATAAGAAATATCTTACCTGGTGTCACGTCAATCAGCACTAAGTGCAGTTTTCCTCTCGCTGGGCATATGTAAGGATTCTATCACCGATAACACAAGCCGCTGGACCTCTTGATATCTGATAAATTCTGAAAACAAGGAAAACAAATGTAACTACAACAGTGTTTGAAAAAATGATATGTACTTGCAGGAAGCACCTTTTAGGAAATAATACTAAGATGTCCTAAGATGTCCTAGACATACAGTGCATTCATAAAGTATTCAGTCACAAAATGTGTTATGTTGCAGCATTATGCTAAAATCATTTAAATTCATTTTTCCCCCTCATCAATCTACACTTAATCTTAATCTACACTCTAAGATTATTGCACAGCTTCCTCAATCCTAAACAGCATTTAATTTGTCATCGTGTTCACTATGAGTTTAGCCAATCAATATATCTGATTGTTGATCAGCTGACATTCAGAAATAACAACCAAAAACAGTTAATTTGATTGGCTATCAACACTTGCACAGTAAAACTAAACTGACGCCCCACCCCCTTAAAGTTTGTACGCAAATTTCAAAATTTTCATTCATAGGAAGTCATATACCGAGCTAACGTTAACTGGGTTAATTAGTTAAAATTAGCTGAGGTTGTTATGTTATGTGTTATAAACTCACCATAAGCCCCGTCTCGTCCGGGATTTCTTCTCTGAAACGTTTCTTCTCCGTGTCTCTGATAATATGAAGAGGAGACAAAACAACAGAAAACATTATGAGTAAAACTATCAACACACACGTTTGCATCCGGACACACGCCTCAGGCTGCGACTGGGTCTGCTGGGTGTTGTAGTTCTGCTGTGGCAAAGGTGTGCTTTCAATACATGGTTTTCTGTTTGTTCACCTGCATCTGAAATCACTTGTAATTGAAACACAAAACTTTATGAGTATCGAATAACCCATTCGCTTTTAAAGTCTGTTTGGTGTTCAATTTCATGATAAAATTCATAATCATGGAAATTCAACAAATAAACAAAATCTCTCAAAAAAAGTGAAATAAAGGGAAATGGCACCAAATATGCTGACAAAGTGTGCATTGTGTCTGTATACTTGGTTGGTTTTCATGATTTGGCCTTTGTTGCATGGAAAATTTGAAATGCCTGAAATTAAAGTTCAAATACATTACATGAAAAACTTTTGTTAAATCAATGTTATTTAGCTTCCTGTCTTTCACTATATATATGTTTGTTTTCTATTGTGACGAATTTTCCATACCACATTGAAATCAAATCACAAGAAAACAAAGTGAAGTGTATTACCTAGGCCGGAAATGTCCAACAGTTCACAGCTCATGCTAGCCTCATGTCTAAAGGTTAGCAGCAAATGCTACCCTTGAAATTTCCAAATGTAGCCATTGATGCTAGCCTCACAGTGTCCAAACATTAGAAGTTTAGCAGCTAATGCTAGCCTTGTAATGTCCAAACTTTCCAAAAAGTCTGATGCTTATGCTAGCCTAATGTACATAGGTTAGCTAATGCTACCCTTGAAATATCCAAAAGTAGCAGCTAATGCTAGCATTATGATGTCCAAACTTTAAGATAGCAGCTTATGCTAGCCATATGATGTCCAAACTTTTTGATAGCAGCTAATACTAGCCTTTTAATGTCCAAACTTTAGAGCTTTGGCAGCCAATGCTGGCACTGTTAGTAGCACTGTATAATGCAGCTTAATGCTAGTCTTTGTCCAAGAGTTAGTAGCTAAAGCTAGCCTTGTAATGTCCAAACTTTCCTAAAAGTCTGAAGCCAACCCTAATGTAGAATGGTTTGCTAATGCTACCCTTGAAATGTTCAAAAGTAGCAACAAATGCTAAATAATAAAAATGCCAAATACTTAGAATGGCAGCTTTGATTGCGGTCAGCTTTGAGTTGTGTTACAGTTACCTTCACTATTATTTGCTTAAACACAGTTGTACTATACTGGTTTAATCTGAACACTCCAGCTCTCCACACTCACCATGTGATCCATGAGTCAAAGGGGGGGGGCGGCCAAACATTTCCTTCTTTTCTGCTCTTGTTGATGTCATCAGTGATGTCATGGGTTATACCATGACTGTGGGGGTGGTCAAAGGTTTAATATACTTTGTTAATAAGTATTTGTCTTTGATTATTTGATTTAGAGTGATGACAAAGTTATATATTAAAATATAATAGTGTATAGTAAAATTATAACATACATCTTGTTTGTACTGTTGACGTTTACCAATAAAAGTAACTTTTGTCAATTAATCTTTTTAAATGAGATAGAAGTAGACCCCTGAAGGAAATTTGGTTCTCCTGTGGCTAATTGTTCAGTAGAGAAAAGGACTACATAAGCAGTTGTTCTTTCTCAGCTATATCAGTCTGTGCAGGTTTGAGTGCTTTGAGGGTCCTGTATACTGTATTGCCTAATATAACTGACTTTAATGTTACCTTGACTTGAACTTTGTGATGCCCCAAGTTAACCGTTAAGGTTATTGATTTTTATTTTCATATTGCTGTTTCATTTTCATAAAATTTGTGATGGCCATATCTGAGTGATATGGTGACCAAAGTTAGCAGCTGATATTATTGAAAAAATTGTATTTTGTGAAGATATTCTCTGATAACTGCATGTATGTTTCAAGGCCATACTTAGCAGCTAAAGCAATTGAAAAGTCTTGATTTCTAATAGGAAATTTCTGTTTAATGGCCAAACTTAGCAGCTAACATAAAATATATTACATTTTACCTAGAAATCATAATTAATTTCCCCTCAAGGTTACTGACATTTTATCAGGCTACATTCAATTTAGAAGGTTTACGCTGTTTCATTTAGTCAATAGCTTACTTCAACTTTGCAATGCTGACAGGTAATCTAACTATGCCTGTTTAATTTCATAACCATATTAAATTTGTGATGGCCAGAACTAGCAGCTAATGTAACTTTCACTTAATATTAGTTTACCATAAATTCCTGCCCATCACGTGTCGTGTGAATCTCTGAAGGCAAGATGGAGCCAGACTATCTAACAGTTGCCAAGCGGGAAAGTTAATGAATGAGTATTTAGGTCTAAGTAACCCAACTAGCTGGTCAGCTGTGGATGAAACCCCTTAAAATCATTTTGACCCATAGTGAGCAACGCAACAGTGTGTTCATATTACCCCAAACAACCCAAAATTATGAACCAGCAGTGTCAGTAACAACCTGGTAGTTTTATGAATGTATTTGATTACAAGTTTTCCAATAGGTTGTTCAAGAAATGTTTTCATTTACTCTATGTAAATTTTGAGTTATATTTCCTGTGTGGAAGGCTTAGCAGTTTTTGCATTTTGCGTACAAAACAGAACGGGTTAAGAACATTTTTACAGCATTATATTGTATTTACGTTTTATGATTAATATGAAAACATGTCCTCATCTATGCAAAAATTTAGCAAAAAGAATGTCCAGAACTGTTTTTTTTTTACAAAGATTTTGGGAAATATTTGGAAAAAAACATATTTTTTACATGGTAATTAGATAATGTCTTTCTCAGTGTAATGGGATAACAAAGAACAGGCCAGGGAAGCTGGAAAATCCCTTAATAAGAAAGTCTCATGCAATACATTCCTGCAGTCCCAGGTCCTGCATGTTTTGCTGCTTGGCTCTGGCTTCTTGATCACTTCAGCAGTGTGGTATTGACCCAGCAACATATGTCTCCATCAATCATAGCACAACACAGCAGAGGTGTATTGTTCATAGACACTGTGGAGGGTGTTTAATCACTGCTGATCAGGGTGTAGGCTTGTGTTTCCGAGTCTGCATACCTTCGCTGTGGGGATGTGATCTCTCAGCAGCCATCCAGGAGCTGGATGTCTGTGTGGGTTGATCTATGGATGGAGGAAACTCTGGTCTGACAAACAGGAAGCAGACAGAAAAACACAGTGACACCAAGTTTAATTTGTTTTTCTAATTATTTTTAATTCATTGAACATATTATCAACATACAGTAAAAAGTTGATATGGCGGACATTGTGGTGCATCGTAGCAGAAAAGCCACAGGTGGAATCATTTGTCATTAATTACATCTGTGCTCCTGATTTCACGACAAGTCAAAATGTCAGCAGTGAAAAAGTCTATTATATGTTCTGAATCTGAAATGTTGGATGATGGAAATTCCAATAAAAACTCAAACTGGCCAGAATCTGAATTTATCTGACAGAGTTGTAAGTGGCTGCTTATTATAAATCCCCTATAGGAGAAGGAAATGGGAAGACTAAAGCCTAAAATAAGAGGAAATCCTGTTGTTCATGGCTCAAGGGTCTTTCCCATGAAGCAGGGGAATTCACAATGGTCCTCTCTGTCCACACGCTGCCCAGAGACAGAGCATAATGGCAACCTTTTGCCAAATAAGCTATGGTTGTATTGGAGGTCAGCATTAATCAAATTGGACAGCACACTTAAAATGCAGTGCAAACACACTTCAACAATGTACACATATATGTTTTTACACGTGTGAACCTGTACCTATAGAAATATGGGACCTCATCCTTATTTGCGTCACACAGTTGTAAAATTCATTTACAAAAAAGTAACTTTACAACGTGAGTGGTGGTATTTAAGCTTTTAATATATCAAAAAGAAAAGAAAACTACAGGCTGTGTAAGTCCACATTTTGGCAAACATGTTTTTTTCTTTCATCAAAACTGGCACAAAACATGAATGCAAAAGAGGTTTAAAAGCAAGGCAAGTCACAAAAAAAGTGACACTCAGCTCCCATGCAGTTCTGCTTTCTGTGGCAGCAGTCTCACTGTCTCCTTCTCCTCTCCACCCTGTTTCACATTTCACATTGAATCAGTCTGAAAACTGGGCACAGGCTGTGAGCTTTGCATTACTCTCCATAATAATTTCAAAATCCATTATTTGTGAGTCTGTTGGAAACATTTTCCCATGAAGGCAGAAACAAATTATTCTGTTTTGTGAATCAGTATGTATTTGAAAATGTAATTTTGCTCCTTGTGCTCCAGACGAGAAGTCTCGATGATGTCACCTCCTATGGATGTCATCTTTAATGAACACACTGTATGCCGACACCCTGCAGTATGTTAAAAACATACACATCTCCTCAACCAATTGCAAAAACATGGATGCAGATGTCTAGTTTTGTCCCCATGAGGTGTACAGATCTGTGTTCACACCAGTTAAAGGTGGGTGTGTGACCCATGTGAGCAGTGGGAACAGGAGTCTGTGGTGTAGGTTTACACATTCCCCATGGAAATTACTCCAGCAGGAGAGATGGAGGCAGAGATTAGGATTTCAGGTTTTTTACATGAAAAGTTGGAACATTAAATATGAAAGATGATATCTCGGCAAAAAGTAGTTCCACATGCTGTTAAAACTGTGAAATATTATAGATGACTTAATGCAGTGGCTTTTGGCGTATGAATGTCATAATGCACACTGACCACACAACATCTACACACACACATAGACACACACACACACACACACACACACACACACACACACACACACACACACACACACACACACACACACACACACACACACACACACAGAGGAGTCTTTCACAGCAGTTTCGTCCACACAATCCCCACTGAAACAGAATCTCCTTTTTTCAGCCAGTTATCACATAGTGTGTGTGTGTGTGTGTGTGTGTGTGTGTGTGTGTGTGTGTGTGTGTGTGTGTGTGTGTGTGTGTGTGTGTCGGCTATCTGAGCCAAAGGACAAGGGGCAGGGACGAGGATGGAGATGTTTGGGGGGTGTAGAGGACATGAAGGGTGGGTGGATTGTTGGGTAATGAGTCACTGGAGCCTCCTTCAAAGCCTGCTCTCCAACCCCAAAACCCCCTCCAACACCCGAGCAGGGAGGTCCACTGGAATCTGGGCCCATGGGTGGAAGAGCTGAGTGGGCAGGCCACATACAGTGTGTATATACATGGATGACAGTAGCACACACACACACTCTCTCACACCCATACATACACTTCTTGTGTCTGTAACTAGGGTCAGAATCTCGCCACAGAGGACGTGGCCCCTGTAACAAAGGCTCCTACTGTAGAAAATCTGAAGGGTGCATGTACAGTGTGTGCTTGTCTGTACTTTGTGTAAGTGCAATGTAATTTATTATCTTTCCATAGTGAGCTGGTACACACACTGTAAAACAGTGTGCGTGAGGATGGCTGAAAAGAAATTCCCTCTCTTGTTTGTCAAGTAAGATATTTGGTGTTTTTGTGTGTCTGCGAGTTTCTAATGTTAATGTAATTTCCTTTGGTTTTATTCAATTCCATGCTGCGCCCCCACACACTGTCTTGTAATGCCTTTCAATGTGCAAATTCAACCCAGAGACACAAGTGTGTTTGTTCGTAAACACAACAACCTGCTGGCAACAAACTCCCTTGTGTCACATCTCTGTGTTAATGCTGATGCTGATCCTGGTAGCAAGTATGACGTCTGTAAAGGATTTCAAACACACAGAGACAGCAGCTGTGACCTCATGTCACAGCTTTCTCTCCCCTGTTTATTGGATCACCAGCAACTGTTTGACTTACAGACGGAAATGAGAAGAGAAGAGAAGAGAAAACAAGAGAAGACAAGAGAAGCTCTATACATAGACTTAATTTAGATACCATACAACCTCATGCACCTACAGAACTACATGCATGCTGTATAGGTCAAAGGTCATTCCTCTGTTCACGTTATGTGATAAAAAATGATATACGTATTTCTCTCTCTTCTGTGAGTATTCTCTTTTTGTTTGAACAGACAGAACATGTTGGCCTTTTTTTTTCCAAGTAGGATTTAAGTGTGGTGTTGATGGGTGTGTAGTGATAAATCCCCTCTGAGCAAGTGTGTGATTGTCTCGTTAAACTGTGGGACAGGATAAGTGCTCAGGGACAAGATTCGGCAAGAGCAGCAGCTCTACATGGAAACCCCACACGCAGGCAGTGCCGCCAACATGGCAACAAACCAAAACGTGACACTGTACAGCTTGTAATAACTGTATTTGCAGGTTGTATAATGGCTGGTTGGTCACCTGCTAAGTTATAATACAGGTAAATCACTACCTGTATTATAACTTAGTGAGAGACTGTTCATTATCACACCTTACTATTTTTGACATTTCTCCCCAACACTGTGGACAAATCGTTTTTTTCATGAAGGTAAAAATGAAAAAGATCCTCCCTGAATCCTCGGCTGTCTGTGTTTTAACAGGTCATGTCTACCTGTCTGCACAAGAAGGCCACCCCGCATCCTTCTCCTCACATGATGTGGGTGGCTGGCATGGCAACAGACAGGCAGGGCATTGCTACAGCCACCCCAACACATCAGTACTTGCCTGGAAGAGTTTTTCATAGTGAAACTTAATTATTCATCCTTTGAATCATCAAAGGCCAAGTTTAATCAATTGTTTGAGTTTAGTTTCACTACCTCCTCAAGGAAACAGAACTGGTGAGGCTCAGTAAAAACTAAATAAACATATAAAGTTAGACAGATTGTCTCCACATGAGGGTCTGCAATGGAATCAACTGATGATGACCATGTGTTATTGTCAAAACCTCCACAACAAGCAAGGAAGTGGACTTCATTCATAGAAGATACCGTTTTGTAAAAATTATTTAAAAAAAAGAAATATTCAAGTAAAGCACAAGTACTTCCTGTAAATATGCTAATTAAGTGCAGTACTTTAGTTATTGTACTCGGTCACAATGAATCATTATCAGAGTCAGACAAAAAGTTGCTCCCTGCATTACAGGGCTACTGGTAAAATGAAAAGCTCAGCAGTGACTTACTGATTTACTTAGTGAAGTTAACCTGACACCATCTGACCTTGTGCAGCAAAGATAAAGAAATAGCCATGACACACATCGCCTCAGGGTGTCCCAGACTGCCGCAGACTGCCAGACTGCTTCCCTCGTCCTCTGGAAGGCAAGTCTGGACAAGTTCTCTGTTCGCGCCTCCCTCTTGCCTTTCAACAAGATTCACTTATTTGGGACAGGCCCGAGCTGCAACAGAACGGTGGCAACCGACAGAGCAAACATCCAACCTGACTCCTGCTGCACCTCAGCCAAAACAATCGGGACACACCCCAATGCAGCTGGCCACTCACTCAGTTTACCTGGGGATAAAATACAGAGGAGGAGGAGAGGGTGGGGAGGGCATAGATCATAGAGAGATAATAAAAGGATTGTTTTTTTGTCTAAGCATGGCTGAGTAATGTGGAATAAAAGATGAAAAACATCCCTTATATTACTGTACATAATACGATCAGATTTAGCTTAACATTTTTGTGAAATGCGTCTGTTCGCTTTCTTGCCGAGAGTTAGAAGATTACTCATTACTACATGTTATATTTGAAGCCGTGACATGTCATAATACAGGTTACATAATACTTTACTTAACACAACAAATTTCTATGTTTACAGCTTTTTAATACTTCATATAAACTTAATAATATGAGTATCATCAATGCATTCATTACATTTTGTAATTAGTACATGTTTATTTAATATTTGGATCCTAATGAGACAACATGAACATGAACAGTTCATGTTGTTGATGTATGGTCTGTCTTGCATTATTTAGGGTCTTGTGTAGCCAGAAGAGGCTGTACCCCTATGTTGTTCATGTTGCAGTGGTGCTGGTATCCACAATGAAGCCAGCTCAACTGAAGATGAAACTTCTGTATCTGATAATTGATATCCAAAGATATCACAGCTGTTGTTGTCCAGACATAAAGACAGTTAAAGGAAAAACCACACAACTAAATAGGTTTAACCAGCAGTTTCCTATTTTCTTTCTTTAATATTTACAAGAAAGGAGAAAAGACAGTGGGTGTGTGATGGTAGGCGGAGGTGTAAGGAGATATTAGACTATTGGGGTGGAGGGTATAGGGGTTAGGGGTTAAGGGGTAAAAGGAGTGGGGTTAGGATGAGGGGTTAAGGTGGGTCAAGTCAAGTCAATGTTATTTATATAGTGCCAAATCATAACAGAACATAACGATTGGAGGACATAACAGTTATCTCAGGGCACTTTTCATATAGAGCAGATCTAGGCCGTACTTTAAAATATTAATCACAGACAATTCCCTCCATGAGTAAGCACTTGGCAACAGTGGCAAGGCAAAATTTTCCTTTTAACAGGAAGAAATCTTGAGCAGGGGAGAGGGGGAGGGACACACACACACGCACGCACACACACACACACACACACACACACACACATACACTAGTTCCCGCATACTGGGAACTGGGCATAACCGTCAAGTATTCAGCCAAGCTTTAAAGAATATTTTATATTTGAAAATTGTTAACATGGCTCACAGGTCAGGTAAGAGGGTCCCTTAGAATTTTGCTTAGGGCCCCAGGGAGGTCAGCACCAGCTCTGTCCGCAAAGTAACAGAAACAATAAAAAATAAAAAAAATAGATGAAGTCTGGTTGATGTCATGTTGCGCCACTTCCGTCTGACTCAGTGATGTTTGAATGTTCCCCGCACTGTTTCTGTTGATTCTGGCTGTGAGTGGGATAGTGTATTTGACCAGAGAGCAGTTTACACCCTTCATTCATCCAGTGCCAGGAGATGTAAACACACACCAACACACATGGACACAGACAAAAGAGTGATACACATGAGGTTGTTGGAGGTGTTACAAACTCAATATGTCACACACAAGCTGAAAGAAACCTCCTTTGATGGAATGCTTACTGCCTGGAAAATAAACACACACACACACACTCCAGTGGCCTAATTTGGACTGTCACTCCTTCCATCAGTCCCACACACACTGTCAAACAACACAATGGTCCAGTGTGCACCCACTCAAACATCCAGCTAACTCTGGAGAATGGAAACAAGCTACGGAGGAAGAAATTACCCCTTGATCTTTACCCTGCTACCAAGCTGCCCACTCTGCTGCTTCTCTCCTCGTCTTCACCCTGTTGGCCTCTTTTTTAGAAAGAAGACGATACACATAGCTTGTCAAGACCTGGGCAAGAGATGGTACAAACATGGATTTGTGTGGAGATATACAGTTGAATCTGACCTGCTATTGGCACAGTAAAGTTTGGATATAAAACCTTTGTTTCAGTCGGTATCCTTCCCTCTGACCTTACTATAAAGTGGAGAAAGTAGGAAGAATTCATCTACAAGGGCTCAGGGAGTCAGAGCCAAAATGGAAACTACAATCATTGAATTTCATTTTGTTTCACAGTCACTTAAAGACAAAACTGGCAGTATAATGTGACATTGCTGCAGGCTATATCATTTTAGACCTCCGTATAATACAGAGTTATTTTTTGACGATTAAAAGTTTTTATTGAGTTCAGAGTTCAGATCAGGTTGAACCACACCAAAGGCTAGTTACAGCGAGCATTAACCACAAACACATTCCACGTCAGTAATTTAATCTCTGTTTGGATAGACCTGACACTTTGATATGACAGATATTCACCTCATCACACTTCAAAGATTTTCTCTAGAAAGCAGACTGCAGCAACGAGGCTCTAATGTTGTTGTGCCATCACTCATATCAATACATGTAGAAACAAGAGGAAATGAAGAACAGTTTAACATGAATAAAACCTCTATGTGAAGACACAGATCCTGTTTTAATTTGTGCATAAATTATTACTTAACATTACGAAATTAGAGTGTGATAGGTGTTTCAGTGTATGTGACTATGCTAATTCATCTGTGTCATAGCTTTTGATTTCAAAGAAAAGGTGGCATGACCGCGCTGTCATCCTGAGACTGCAATGTGATTTACCAAAACCTTGCCAGCAGTTTTCCTTGTCGGTCTCTTGTCCAAGTGAGCAGAAGAAACCACCAAAAATACAAAGATTGGAAATATCCAGTTACTGTACACCTACTTTACCTCGTCTATTGTAATTTAGAAGATTTTTTTTGTCTGGGTGCTTTTACTTTTTGGGTTGTTTAAGTTAAGTTGGGAATGTTGCTTTATCTAAGATTTATGGGCAAGGAATTTTGCTCGCTCGTTGAGACACATGCCTTATTAAGTGTTGTTGGCTTCCCAGTAAGCAGCATAAACTGGGCAGCTGCAGGGACATTCACTGTTAAGACAGGCAGCAGAAATTAGCAAAAAGAAATTGTAATTTCCAACTGAATCCAATTTTTCTAAGACCTAACTTGGTAACTTTGAATATTTTTAAAAAAAGAAATTAGCTTGTTTTACATTTACAAATATGGTAATTTTACCTCCACTTAAAATATAAGTAGAATAACTCGGTGTTGTTTGTGAATAGTACTTGAACATCAGTCGCTCTAAAGGCCTCCTGCACTGTGGGGAGGCTCCTAAACACAATACGGTTACCCTCACTGGGGCTTAAATCTGTGTGTGGCAGATCTGTTGATCCATGTGGCGTCTACCAAGAGATTTTCACCTGCTCAGGTTCAACCCTCAGGCCTGTGCCCAGGGCTCTACACAGTAACTGTATCAGTCAACCACTCGTCACAGTTCTCATGTCATTTGTGCAAAAATTGTTGATTCGAAGATCTTTGTTGTAGCCTTCTAGTTTTGTCTAGTCTAACACTGTCTTTCATTTGAAGCCAATGCCTGGAATTATCAGCCTTACTGCTGCAGTCTAGATATAATGAATAGTTTGGTTAACACAGTGTCAAGACCTTGGATAAGTCACATCAACATCTCCCTCTAGTGGAGGATATTCAACAACAAATTTCTTGTGTAAAGTGTAAGAGTTCTCATTGTTTTTAAGACCAGTGGATACAATTTTCTTTTATAATGAGAGTCAAGTCAGCGGCCGGGTTAAAATGTTTTACTGTAGTGCTACAGTATGCAACAGGTATGAATGAAAACATCGGGCAACATCATGTTCTCTGTAGTTTCGTTCCATATGACAAAAATATCTGGCATGTAGAATCCCAACAACATGGCAGTAGAGTAGAAAACGGGAAAATAAAGAACAGAATAAACAAATTAAAAGTGTGAATAAAAGCATTCAAAGAGTCGACGTCCTTCTTGTGCTCTCCGATTCTCTCATGTCGGGTAGATCAGTACTGGCAACGGAGACTGAAATTCTAGGGCTAAAAACCAAGATCACAGACTTGGCTCTGTTTAGCACAACTCGTAATGGCTTACTCGCACACATGTGCTCCCTCACACTGACGCATACGCACACACATACACAAGTATGATGAACCCACACAACCATGGGAGAGTGATTGTCACCCCTGGTCTCCGTCCTCCAAGCTGAATTAGATTAGGAAAGTCAAGGTTAATCACCCAATAAATACATTCTGAAATCTCTTTTTGAAACAATAACCGCCAGACAAATATATACAAACTGATTAAAAGAATAAACAAGCAACTCATTACTAAGTGTTTACATCTTAAAACAGTCACTTGAACATGGTGTGAACCAAGATGCACACACACAAACTCCTTCTATTAGGCCTAAGTATCCGATTTTTTTCTTGTTTTTCCACTTGTTCTCTCTTTCTTCCTCCACATTCTGCTTCTTTATGTAACTGATTGTACACACTAGTGTCGTGGTCTAGACCAAAGCAGTGCTATGCTATTATCCGTTCAGTTACAGCACTACAGGCACACAAATTCAAAGACACTCTGTTTGGCTCTCTGCCCTGCCTCATCCCCATGATCCTTCCTTCCTGCGTGTCACTACGAACACACAGTGCTCCCTGTAAACAAGTACTCTTTGATCTTTCAGATTATAAATACTGTTTTGGTAAAATCATCATCATTAAAAGACGAGACAGAGTGTATTTGAGCGTACATCGATACAAAACACAAAGAATTGCACTGTTGGAAGATTTTCCTTCTTCGTTTGTTTACGTTGTGTTTTTCTTCTTCTTCTTCTTCTTCTTCTTCTTCTTTTTGGCTTCAGCGTTAAGGCCCAAAATCTGGAGTGGAAGGGGAGAAGGAGAAGTCCAAGCGGTGATCTGCCTGCGCCCATAGGGCCTACTGTAGGTACGAACAACACACATACAAGCACACTCACAGATAAACAGTATTGCAGGGCAATATAAAAAGACACTAAGGAATGGTGAAACATCCTCTCTGTCATTTCTTTTTGCAAAATCATTCTTCATCTTCATCATACATTTCATCTTTTTGTTCAAAATCTTTTTAGCCGTGCTTGTCTCTCATCCCTCCTTTCCTGTCCAAAGTGCATGGGTGCCGGTGCTGTTTCAGTCTGGCTACACTAGGGGGTGCCGTTCCTCTCTGCAGATGACTGACAGGCGGTGGCTGTGGCTGTGTTTATTGCTATAATGTCCGTGCTCTTCCCCTCTCAGAGGAAACAAAAGGGACAAAGTTGCTCTCCTGACACTGATCTGAGGTCTCTCTGGCCCCATTGCTGATTAGAGTCTGTGCTTTTTGGAGGGATCTAATGCCAGATCAGTGCCAGAGGGAAACTCCTCCCTGAGCAGTGGGCTCAGGTGAAGACGTAGTTGAGGAGGAGCTGAGAGAGGAGCATAACACACAGGATGAGACAGTGACGGCCTGTTAGCGACACGCTGTCGTCTGTCGCCCTCTGACGAGCCAGCTGACGGCTCAGGGCCACCAGGTTCCTACAGGGAGAGAGAGGGGTCAGGTTGAACAAGTGTCTAACACAGTTGAGCAACAGTTTATAAGATGACGCAAAGGATCGGGCAATTTAAGACTTTTAGTTATGTTCTGGATACAATCCTTCAATTATAGTGATCTAAGAAGGAAAAGCCACCCTTTGGTTGACCGGCTCAAAGTTTATGTCCACATTAATGCATGTGTGTAATACATTTTTTAAATAAATTAATAAAAACAGACTTTCCAGCTTTTTCATTTGGTGAAACTGCAACTACAGCCCTTTTCTGTATTTAAACTGTATTTCCATTTTCCTTGAGTCAACACAAAATGTACCCTGCTGTCTTCATGAACGCACGTGTGTGTAAACGTGTGATCTTTTCACCTCTGAATATCCTGCTGCGACTTCTGTATAGACGTGATGGAGGCCTCTATCAGGGCGATTTCCTTCACCTCTTTACTGCACCGTGCACACTGGTTTGAAAACCCTGGGCACATGACAGACCGGAACATAAGACTTAGGTCGCACAATAAAAAGACTGTGCGTCTGCGAGAGTGAGTGTGTGTATGCACCTCACCTTCATTGTCCGAAGACTCGTGTGTGGGTTCTGGCGTGGTGCTGCTGCTCTCCGTGTTCTGGCTGCAGCTGGACGGCTGGCTGCTGGCCTTCCTGTGCTTCCCATTCACCTCAGCCTGGGGAGAGGCAGAGGAGGCTTACTTTTAAATTGTTCAAACTTCACAGACGACAAATTGAAAGTGAACTTCTGGTTCATGCACCACAATAACAGCTGGATCAAGATGGCAATCTAGCTGTCTGGGCATCACCGCAGCAAATAACAAGTGAGAAAGAAAATGGCGGATTGTGCTTGTTGGTAATTTTAGAGCACTGAAATGTCAGGGGCAGTCTGGCTTGAAAGTGAAGCAGCTTTCATTTTGACAAAATGTCAATGACAAAGCATCGATAATACAGCAATACACCTCCAGTTTTGGTGGTGTGAGACTGGTCTGGCTTACCTTCTGTTGGCTGGCCCAGCTGTGGCTGTAGGAGAGTCCGTTGTGTTGTCTCTGGCTTTTCTCATGCGTCTGAATCACTCCGTCCTTCTCAAACTGAACCAAAGAGCGCTCAGGGTCCCACGGTCGCGTGCTGCCAAACATGACGATATATTAAGCTGCAGATGCAGTGTAATTTAAATCTGAACACGTCATTATTATCTTATTATCACGTTTTTCCTCTCCTTACTCTACAGCTCAATCCTTGTTTTAGTGACCTGGTGTGCCATCGCCTGTGTTTTATTTGCTTGGTGTGTGTGTGTGTGTGTGTGTGTGTGTGTGTGTGTGTGTTCGTACTCCAGGTGCCTGTAGGTCCACTCGGAGGTGACAGGGTCCTGATGGAAAAGTCGTGGGTTCCAGGGTTTTTCTCCTCTCTCCCTGGACTCTCTCCGCTGAGCTTCCTCCAGCACAAACTTCTCCTGGGTGGCCCGCAGCTGGTCCCGATCCATGATGGCACTGGTCACATGCTGCCACAGTCTGCCAAGACGGTAAATGCTTCGTAAATGTTGTTGAAGTCATGATTTATCTTAGTTACCTGTCCTGTCCATTGGCAAGTCAACGTTTGTCATGAGAAAGGTCTTTTATGGCATTTTCATGTTTGTTTACTCCTTTCAGTGTTGACACAGTGATTGACAGACATATTTGCTTTGCTCACCTTTCAGACTCAAACTCTCCCTGTTGCTCCATCTGTACAACTTGTCTCTTGAGGCGGCTGCTGCGGATGTCTGTACTTGGGTTCCACAGCGTCTCCTGCTGGCCTGAGCGTTTCTCGTGAATGAACACCTCGCTGTCCTGATTACAACAAAGGCAACAAAATGTTCAGGCCCGTCATCCAAACCGATTCATCACATAGACATCATCATCACATACTAATTGTGCCTATCCATGTTCATCTATAACGAATAATTTTCAGATCATGTAGTCAAACCTTTCCTAGTATTTCAGACAATCACTGTGTCTCTGGCCGACTGTGAGAGCCATCTAAACAGGGTCTTCTATTTGTTGTGTCTCCCTGCTGCTCCTAAACCTCTAATTACCAATTCTGCCACTAATTACTACAGAGAATTACTGAATAGTCATTGGCAGGGACTAAGAGGCAGAGAGGGAAAGAGATTGGAGTCGTCAGGCAGGAACAGGAGTTTAAAACTCTCACCCAGTGTCCGTCAACCGTGGCCAGCAGCTCCTCTCCCACAAAGATCTTCCCGCTGATCTGATTCACAGAGCAGGAGCCTCCGAGGAAAGGCTGCAATGAAAGTCAACAAACTCCTTTACTAAAACTGCTCAAAAAGTATCACTTGCGAACTAGTCAACCAGCTACTATAAAGTAAGAAAAAATAACTAAATCAAACAAAGTTCACAAACATGTTGGTCTAAACAACATTTTTAACTATACAATACAAAAATATACCTTTAGTTTGAACTCCAGCTCTGTGAAACATTTTGTTTTCTCACACTCAATGGTAACCTTCCCACCTAGCTCCAGTGTCATAGTGCCGTACAGGATACCTACAGGAGACAGTATTACAGCATCAGATCAACAGCACATCAACGCACACGATCAAAAACTCCTCTTGTAAGTGCAGAGATATATGATACCTGTGTTACAGTACGTTACTGACTATAATTTATTTAAAACTTACAGCCCACATATGATTTGCTGCAGTAGACAGATCTGTGGTGAATTAATTTGTATGTTAAGCACCTGTACTCACTGTACTGTACAGTAGCCATGTTTAGTAATTCAAGTGTGACACTGAGGACTGTCATTAATGTAACAGCATCAAGAGGGACATCAACACAGAAAATTGACCTTTTGTCCTGCTCTAGAGTGTCTCCTCTAAACAGCAGCTGTTTCCAAAGAGATGATGCAATATGAATGAGATTATGTTAGTTATGGGAACCTACGGCCAACGGTAACATAGCAACAAGACCATGAACAGATTTAGTGATAGTGATGATCACCAATATCTCCTGTAAACCTGTTACCTTTGCAGTGAGCGTAGGGCATCGTGATGACATACTCCTCATCCCTGCTCAGGAACAGCAGCCTGGCTTTGCCATCCAGGATAGCTGACAGAGAGTTACCTGCCACAGCAGAAAGACAGAGACGATTGTGATATAAGAGCAGAACCCCCGTCAAAAGCTTTCACCGACAGCCACTCACTGTATCTCGACACGCATGAACAAAGGGATCAAAATGGTGATCAAACCTTTGATCACATTGTTGTGTATTGATCTGTGCTGACCTTTCAGCTATGACAAACAGATTACATATCGTAGTATGCTGCATACCATAGAATTTGGACTTGGCCAGGATGCTTCCACTGATAGAAAAACCATCCTTCCTATTGCAGACATAAAAGGCAGAGATGGGCGGATGGTGGGACACCTGGCAGAGGAAAAGGAGACAGGCATTTGAGCAGCAGAGTGAGAAAGCGAGGTGTCAGATACCCTTTGGCATGAATTAAATTTTACACTTGCTGCATTTCACAGGTGTGTGCTCTGTGTGCTTGCCGAATTGTGGAAAAAATTTCACACAAGGGATGAATCATTTCCTGTTACACGTTCTAGCTATGAATCTGGTTTAACCTGTTCAGCTATGTAGTAAGTGCAGCTGTCGGTCTGAGGATGAAGCCAGCAGCAACGAAATGTTTCCCCCAGGATTGGGTTGTAAGGCTTCTTCAGACCCTAAGAGAAAAATGCAAACACACACAGCAGCGTTAGTATTAATGTAACTTTCTTCTGACACGAACGGTTTTTCTCTTTCAAGTCAAATGTGGAAACAGCTGTTTTTTTTTGTTTTTTTTTAAACCAAGTTGGGCAAGATTACTGTTCCTTCACACTTATCCAATACCTAGTGGTGAGGACCAGTTACAATGCAGATGCTCACAGGGCCAAACAGGCTTCACCAATGCATTATTATTATGGAAAACATAATACAAAAAAACAACTCTATAATTCAGAAGGCAAACTCCAGTATAGATTAAGGTTGTTGTATAAAACTTCTACCCTTCCACCTACAACGACTCTGTTAGAGGTAGTCAGCCCAAAAAGTGCTGAGTCAGCCCAGTTTAATCTACAGGGTTCATGTTGGGTGTTTTGCTGCTACTGAGTTATTAAATGCATAACAAGTGAAAATGAGTGGAAAGTGTCTTCAGACATTTTTACTGCAGAAATGGACCCTGCACAGAGTCATTTGTCAAGTGGCCGAGCAATACAGTGTCACAGAATGTCATGTTGGAGGATAGTAAGCCCAAAAAAGATGGTGCAAAAACTGCTTACACTCAGAGAAAATCTTCTAGTGATCGTAAAACAGCCACTTCCAAGAGCTTGACAGGAAAATGTGAGTATAAACTAAAGACCATAATGAAGGAATGTCCATTAAAAGAGCTGGTAATCAGCTGAAAATTGAATCCTTTGGTAAATGCATATTCTCTTTAAGATCATAAAGTGCTATTTGAACAACCATTTAGTTATAGTGACTTACATATACTGTACTTTATTTAAATAGGACCTATTATGGCCATTTTAAGTGTTAATCATTTCATTCTTGGTGTCGACTAAAAAAGATTTACATGCTTTAATGTTCTGAAAAGACATTAGTTTTCTTCTGCTGTACATTTTATACTGTACTCTCTACACCCTCTGTCTGAAACGCTCTGTTAGAGCTCAGGGCTCTTTAAGGCCCCCCTCCTCCCTCTGGAGCTGGAGGCCAGTGTGCTCTGATTGGTCAGCTTGTCGGCAACTACCATGGCAACGACACGTTCGGCATGTTTTGTGTAAACAAACTTCGGATGACAATATTCATAATTTGAAATATTTGTATGAGAAACCTTTTGGTTTTTTTATGTGCGGACACTTCTGGACTAAAGGAATATAAATAATGGAGGAACAGACAGATGGTCGACAGGTAGTGAGTCTCCACTGCTTCACATCCTGCTGGTTTAAAATGCCGTAAATCTGAATGAATTTAACGTTAGTGGTCATAGTTAGTGAAAAATGAAGTCAGTGGTTAAACTGTGGATAATTTATCTGAGCTGACAAGGCACAGCGTGTCAACACTAACAAATGTTTAAGCATTTATATCTTTGCTAAGCTGCTTCTTACTAACATGATCAGGTCACGATCGGGTCGCGGCAATGCGGTTAACATGCACAATAACAATGCAGACTGACAGGATGTGAGACTTAGTCCACTGTTCAGCCAGATCAAGTGTGCATTATAGAAATAACAGTTGTGAAGATGAAACGCCTAACTGTGGGTGGTTTCTGAAGCAGTCCTCCTTGAAATGCGGGCTCACACTATAATGTTTGGATCAGTGGAGAACTATGGAAAAATGAAGTAGATTTCTGCAGGAAATAAAGAACACTGTCTTTTTGGCATGGCTACAAAACTAATGAAAACGTTTCACCACAAGTAGTTATGTGCTGTGCCTTGTGTGGGGGTGAGCCAAGCTTGCAGGTGGGCAGCACCAAGAGAAGTATTGACGTCAATAGGACCAGGAAGTAATGTCTGGACTCCTAACAAGGCGTTTCAGACAAAGGAGAAAATTGGGTTTTTACCCTGACGGAGTTACTCCCTTTGATGTAAACTTTGATCCTTGTGACTCGGGAGACCATTTACATGCACAAAAACCTATATAAAAACACTATAAGTAAGGAAAAACTCAGAAAAGCATAATAGGTACCCTTTAATTATAGTAATCAACTGAATTGAAAAATGTAACTAAATCATTTCTAATGTCTTGTATCTATTGATTTACTGTGCCTTGAAAGATAGACTGTAAAGCTTCCTAACTAGTTTCATTCAAAATCATTCAAATGTTTATCATCTTTAAAAGTATTTATCCAAAAACAGGTGTTGCAAAAAAATGGGGTGTCTTCTTGTAATCAAGGCTGGCATATTTTAGAACCAATATTAACAAGCTATCCTGGCATGAGCAAGTCTTACCTTAGGCTTCTTGTAGAAACCAGACAAGTACCATCTCAACACCTGCTTGATCCGACCATATGCACTGTCCTCCAGCACAGCTCTGTGGTAAAGGAGCAATAAAGTCAGACACAATTGTAAAGAGATTCTTCATCTGTCTTACTTTGAAGGGAAATACTAAAATGTGCACACACATGTACACACTATACCATACACTTTACATAACACTTTTAGTTACTGACTGTGAGAGCAGGTCAGCATGGTAGTAGTAGTCAGACAGCTTGTCCAGGAAGGAGCGTGGCTCCAGGATGAAGGTGGGCAGCACCACCTTGGACAGGTCCATGCCCGGCCGCAGCTGCTTCAGCAGGCTCCAGATCAGTCCCTTGTTCTCCTCTGATACAGTTTCCACCTGGGACGCCTCGCCAGCCTAAAGTAACCCATAGGGACAGAGGAAGGGGCAGAGGTGTGAGGATGACAGTGGCCTTATAGTCACATTGATGGCTCTCCAGTCGAAATTTAAAAAAAAAAACAAACAATTACATTTTACACTAATATTGGCTTACCAAGGTAAACCTGCTGAACTACATCTTTTCTTGCTGTCCTTTTTAACAAAAAGGGTAAAACTCACTCTGAAGGACTTACAACTTAAACAAAACAAGGTACAGCTCTCGTAGAGCTTACATACATGACTGTGAACTTGGTGCCTCACCTCAGCCATCTCCTCTGTGCTTTGCTCCACATAGGTTGTGGCCTGTGGCCCGGGGGACAGCTCATCTGATTGGTCCATGTCGCTCTCTTCTGTCAGCCTTCCACCATTCTCATTGGCTGTAGTGTCCCAGTCGTCATGAGCCTCGCGCTCTGATTTGTCTGAAAAGCCGTCATGCTCCATGTGGTGATTGCCCAGCAGCACAGTGTCATTCAACCTAATGGTAACAGAGGAGAAGTGAACAGCAAGGTTAGAACCACATTGAGCAACGCAAACACTAAACCATTTCCTTGCTACTGCATGTCCAATCGCCAGTTAAGCTCTGACAAACCTATTCTGGAAATGCTGTTTGAAATTACTGATCAAGACTAATAACATCAGAACTTAATGAGGTGCTTCCTCCATAACAGTTTTTGTGACTTTGACTTATGGTTGTATTTTAATAGATTTGGACTGGAATCATATGTGGCTCTCATAACGTCAGCAAATCCTTACTGTGGATAATCAAATTGACGGTGGAAGCTTGATCAAAACACACGACTTTGGTATTTGACCTTTGCTCACCAAAATCGAATCAGCACATCTCTGAGTGAATGTTTCTACCACATCTGAAAACAATCCCTCAAGGTGGTCTTGAGATATCGCATTTAAGAGGCCAAAAACATGTTTTGAGCAGTCATTGTGACCTTGACCTTTGACCACCAAAATATAATCTGTTCCTCCTTGAGTCCAAGTGAACTTTGAACCAAATTTGAAGAACATCCCTCAAGGCGTTACTGAGATATTGCATTCAGGAGAATGGGATGGACAAGTGGACAACCCAAAAACCAAATGCCTCCGACCCTGGCTGTCGCTGGCGCAGAGGTATAAAAAGCTGGTTGACCTGGAGGGTCTGGGTGACTTTAATAAACCTGACCTTTCTGGTTGCCCGGACAACCAGGACACCACCCCATCCTCCCATGTTTCACACCTCCCTTTCACCTGGTCTGAATGTGACTGGCTACGATCAGGGTACTTTACACAAACAGGATAATGCATTCACGCACTTCACATACACACATACTGCACATGCTCACACACAACGAAGTTGAGGGACAACTAATTCAAAGTGCATCTGATGCTGAATTATCATTTTCTTAAAGTGGAATTTTCCAGTCTTTGACAGATCAAACCCAGACATCAGGTCTGTCAGCACTTTAACAACTGGAGCAAAGTTAAAAAAAAACGAGAAGCTTAGCAGAGAAAGTCACACATCAGCTTATAAATGGTCGAAGAAAGGAGAAGCGAGACTGGCAGAGGGAAAGAGAGACAGGAAGGTGAAATCGATAGCTAAAAAGGAACATTGCGGTTCCAATCCTACAGCCATTTTACAAGTCCAGACAGTGGATGTCTGTGTATTCTGGTGGCACACATCCCAAAACAAAACACTCAAACACATACAAAGCAACAGACACACAAGCAGAAATTACAGCAGATCTTAAATATATGCATATACAAAGGTTTTAAGTCAGATATTTCACAAATCCTCCACACTTTAAGTCCACACAAATATAGTCAAACATTAGCGTAAGACACTTGTAGTGTGTCATATGTTTTCAGAGCCACATTCAGGTCGCAGAAAACAAGGAATAAGCCTATTTGCCCAAACAACAAGGGAATAGAGTTCAATTTTCAAAATGCCTGAGGGCTCGACAGACCTGAACAATCACATTCCTGCACACTCAGTGAATCACTAACCAACCAGTGATGTTACTTATTAACTCAAACACGCCCTGGAACAGAAGCAGCTTTCCTTACCTCAGAGATATACAGCATACAGACAAACTCTTCCTCAGAAATCAAAACACCACCAATGATGAAAGCAGCAAGTCCAAACAGAGACACAATCTGTCCTTATTTCCTCTCCGGTGCGAGTGTAAATGTTTTTAATCTACTGTCTAAAGGTGCAGTGCTGTTTCCCTCTCTCTGGCACACCTGCTTCCTGAATGTGTCTGTGTATATTTCTGTCTGTGTGCCAGTGTGCGCGTGTGTACGTGTGCGTGTGTGTGCGTGTGTGTGTGTGCAGGCTGGCAACGGCTGTGTTGCTGCCGTCTCTTTCTGGGCGGTGTATGGTTCCCATTCTACTCCATCTTCCTGCTCTTCTGTCAGTCATGTGATTGTATGAGCAGCTGTGATTGGCTGCGAGAAGAGCAGGGAGGAGGGAGAGCTGGAATAGATGGCCTGAGGGGTGGGGGTGGGGGTGGGGGGTTCAGCCATGGAGGAGGTAATAAGGGAAGGAGAAGGGTGGAGAGGAAAGGGATGTCTAATGTACGATGTAAACAGTACACGGACAGCGATGCACACATTCAAGCAGAAATGGGAGAATAACTGATGCATGAAAAGAGAAAAAAAAACATGCAGAAGCACATGATCAAATATAAATACAGATTTATGACAAATAATACGAACCCTGCTGATGCAAAACAGGGTAGGATTTCCTATAAATAGAGCCACACCTTGGCTGGGTTGCATGTTGTAATTAAAAATTTGTCGTTGGTGGTTTTCTAGCTTTCTTGTTGCAGTTGAATAGTTCATTAATTTGGAGTCACATTCGAAGTTCACTACAGCCACAGTCTTCTACTGTCCACCACCTAAAGGAAGTGAACTGCCTCGCTTAACAGCAAATTAAAAGCAGTTGCCTTCCCAGTCATCATTGTCACTGTTCAGCCATCTATATTTAAATTTAAAACCCTGCTAATAAAGCTTAATATTTTATTTTATTTTATAGACAATATGAATGTCAGCAGAAAATCAGGGCCTGACAAGTTTTGGAAGGCTTTGAAAACCAGGCAATTCTACTACAACATAAATCATCGAAAACTTTTCCAAACTTCTCAAAGATTCCTCTATCCTGCTGGTATGATCAATATTCTTTCCGATGTCCAGTAAAAAAAAAAAAAGAGTTTTAACCACGAGGTGCTTCTTTATACACTCAATGAAGCAAAGCTGACTTCTAGAAGTTTACAGGATCCAATGTTAAAATGTAAAAAAAGATGATTACATGAGAGGATCAAACTAGGGCAACATCATACAATGGTTACACTGTTCAGCCCAAGAGAAAAGAGTCACACTGCTCCTATGCAATTATTCCACATTTCATCAATGAAAAATGACACACACACACACACTCTCTCTCTCTGTCTCTCCGTCACACACAGAATCACATTTACACACATAGTTTATACACACAAGTAGGCCTGATGCATGTAGCCCAGCTTCACTAACAAAGCAAAATAAAACTGACAGACTAATTTGAGCACAAGAACACTACAGAGATGTTCCATTTGAAGAGTAATTGATTTTCAAGGGTAAATCAGCTTTTGATTTCATCTTTGATAACGTAGCTAAGTGCTGCTGGAAAGTTATTTTGATGCGTTTCTATTTTGAAACGAGGAGACTGTTGTGTGGAGTTTATTGTACTCAACTTCTTTTTTCTGTCTGTTTATCAGGCCTCTCGAGTCTTGAAAAAGCTTAAACTTAACTTTCTATTTTAAACCAAAGGTGAGAATTACTGCTAATCATTTTTAAGACAGGAAACATTGTTTTCAAAATGGGCTTCTAGACTAAATAAAATGCATCATGGTCCAGAACTGGTTGGCTGGGGCAACTGGGCAACCATTATGGTCAGTAAAAAAGTGCAGTATCATCTATTTTTAACTCATATGGTCCCATCTAGTGCATACATAAATTACAGAAAGAGTAGCTTTGTGAGACTGGCCGTAAAAGAGTAAGTTTAAATTACATAATGTGTCAATGTTTGTCAAACTTTCATTTTTCTCATGTATCGCTTTATCCTTTTAACTTTATTTAGCACTTTCAGTGGTTACAGATTCTGACAACATTTTGGAGTTCTGGCTTTTTAAGAATGCAGGAATTACATTTGATCCTTCCTTCCAAATGCAATCCTTTAACAACGAAATCAAAATGTTACTAGAATGGTACGCACTACATAGCTAACACAGCTAACCTTGTCTGTTGCATCAGGGGCCGGTGTTTTGCATTTAGCAAACAATATCTCTGGGAGTCCATGTTTCTTCATCTGTGATTCTGAGTTGATGACCAGAAAGCACAGAGACTGTATTTTAGACCTACCATCTGGGAATTTCTGACTTCTGCGTTAATAAGACTAAGGCATAAATGTGTTGGTAGCAATGCTAAGAGTCTTGTGTGTGAATTGGAAAATGCAACAACTTGGAGTGTGATTACAGGAAATGTAGACGATCCAGTAGCAACAAATAATAAATGTAAGATGGAGTTAACTTATATCTGAGTGGCTTTCAGTGTATGCAGCTGTATCTGAGTGCATATTACTCACTGTAGCAGCTCTGTGTCAGTGAGTGTGGTAGACTGCAGCAGGTGGAGTATATGGGAGGACTCTGAAGACGTGCTGATGTCTCCTTCTCTCCCTGCTTTGGCTGTCAGCTTGTAGAGGCTGGAGCAACTGAGAGCCAGCTCCAGGGCATCCATCCAGCATCGGCCTGAAGAGACAGACGCATTTTAGAAACAAGAAGGAATACCTTCAATAAATTCTGCTTGTGAAAATAATGAATTAAATATGCAGGAACATACACTTCCAGCCACACATTAGACTCACCATCAGACTCTGAGGCAGCTCTGAAGATCAGGTAGTTGCTGGGTAGAGGCTGTGTGATGGAGCCAACGTTCTCTCCTTTGGGACCCTGAGCATATGGATGAAGCAATGACTCACGCTTCATGCCATTTCAGTTATGTTGTACCAACAGAAATAAATGGCTCTCTCAAGGGCCATAATGTAGCATAATGAAGCACTGAACTGGAGAATTATCACTTAAAAATTAAAACTATCGGTGAAAACACTGAAATATAGATAAAATTAAAGCCTGCTGATAAAAATACTGTACTACAAAATTAACTAAAGGAACACATACACACACATATATACACACAAATATATATATATATGTTTTAAACACTGCTTTATCATCCAGTGTTGCTAAACCAAATTTTAATAAAAAACTCCAGTAATGACAACAACAAAAGTCCCTTGAAAAAAAAAAAAAAAACTTTACAGCTTCAGTGCTGGTTAGAAACTTTTATGTATGGCCATTCATTTCTATTTAGTAACTGTACATTAATTTTAATGTACATGGATAGTAGCCACAGTGTCTTTTTTTTGCTACCATACTACCACTAGGAGGCACTCCAGTCAGAATTTTTCCAATCATAGACATAGGGGCATTATCAGTGTTTTTAAAAGCAACAATAGTGAAAAAGAAAAAAAGAAACCCAAATCAGATCTCACAGACACTAACATCTAAACATAGAAAATAAAGAATTATCCTTTTACTGAATGAATATGTTTATTTATATCTTAGTCTGTCTCTGCATGATCACTAAAGTCTTCTTGATCATCTGTTACTATTGGGGCCATGAAAATGCCAGTGAGCCTACAAACATGTCTGACCTTGACAGCCCAGATGGATTTGTCCAGCGGGTGGTAGAGCTTGAAGCAGAAACCGTCCTTTTTTGAGGGTCTCTCAATCAGTTTGCATGCACTAAGGAGGACGGTGCCCACCCAGTGGTCCGTTTTTGGGGTCTTATAGATCAAAAGAACTCCAGGTTTCAGGGCACACCACAGCTTGGTCCAACTCTTTAAGGACCCACGGATCTAACAAAAAAACACAAGGGATGAAAAGTGAGATCATTTCAGTTTGAGAATATATAGGAAACCCAAGGAATATGATGTTAATTCACAATTAGATCTTACAAAACAACAGAAATTATGTGCAAGATACAGAAAAGGCTAAAAGTTTTGTAAACTGAACGTAAACATTAACAGATTGCAGACAGATGATAAAAAAGTCTAAATAGCTTGTTGTCAATTTAAAGGCTCTGTGTAGTACTGTTGAGAAAACATCCCTGCACCTTTAGCCAGTTGGACATGATGACAACACTGGGGTCCTTTAGTGCACTGAACAGTTCTTTAGCTGCCCGTTTCTTCTCTTGCCTGTAATTCTGCTTTTGGACCTGTGAAATGGAAAAAACACACATGAATGAGTCATCAGTCTTACTGGTCAGAGGGCTGGTTTGAAAGGCAACACTAGGTGGAAGCAGAGTCAAAGAAATACTACTACTTCATGCACGCATCCTGTTGCCTCTGGTATTAATTAAAATGAAATATCGTTGATCATTTTAAACACATTACAAAAGGTACACATTTAAAACATAATTCAAAGACATGTCAAAAGGCTCACGTACATTTGCCCCATTGAGTGCAGACTGACAGAGATACTAAAGAGCTAAATTATACACACTACATGATAAATCCAACAACAGTAATGATGCTTAATAATTCTCACCGTTGTCTCAAGCGAGGAAAGGACACGTACCTTGAGAGACTCCTTCCGGGCCAGCTTCTCTGTGGGGGATGGGCAGTCCTTCTCGACACCATTAAACATCCTGGACTCAGACTGAAGGAGAGAGGAGACGAGACGGTCAGAGATGATGAAGAGGAAGAGGAAGAAGAGAGACTTAAAAATAAAGACAAAACCTGTAAGCTATTGAAAATGTTGTTTTGAAAATGAATGTTTTGAAAATATTGGCTTGTAAATGTTTAAATTAGTCCAAATCTCAGAAGTACAGATAAATACACTGTTGCCCATAAAGTTGGAATAATTTTGTTTTCAGAAACAATCCTGTTTATTCCTATTTAAATGCATCAGTAATCACTTTTGAGCAGGTGCAATAAATCACATTGTCACAATCATTTCATGGAAAGAGGTAAAAAATATTTTATTCCAACTTTATGAGTAACAGTGTAGTTCAGTCTCTTATCAAATCTAGACTAATGATGATTAATTAATGATGTCCTGCAACAAGAGTTACCTAACTTGGCTCGCCTGCATTTTGAACAGAACATTATTTAATTGTTCCTGTTGCCACGGAGCACATCTGTTATGCCACAAATTTGTGTGTAGCAGGTGGGTGGCCCTTTCAGTCAGCAAGGCAACTTAGCAGGCAGTCAGCTCTGATGTTATAACCACAAACCCACTGACTTCCTTGGTTAGACAGCAAAGGGCACTGACTGTTTTATGGTCTCCACTGATCAGTAAGTAGAGATAATAATCTCAGTAGTAAGTTATCCTGTAATTTCACTGCAATATGTAATTACATAACCATTTGTTCTTTATGCACTAAACCAATATGACTCACAATATTATTTGGGGAACCCACACAGGCGCTTAGACTTATCCATTTGTTTCCAAAGAAGCCGTTCTTTAAGCATAGTAGACAACTACAACTCACTATAAATGACAACATGCAAGTGTTAGGCTGTGCTCAGTCTCCTATTGTCCCAAAAGGACTCTCAGGGTGGAAGAGAGGGCGAAAGGCCACAGATGCAGCTGCGCCTGTGAATTATTCCACATATAAATAAGCAGTATTGCGAGACGAGGCGAGGCAAAGCGACAAGAGGAGAGGAGACAAGACAAGATGAGATTACCCAATAGCCACTGGAAACATTTATTGACCACTCCAAATTAGTATTACCAAGGAACGGAGACAGATTGTTAGGACTAATACAGCATAAGCAAGAAAGGCAGCATCAGGACAATAAAAATCCCAGCTGCCAAATAAATGGCTTGTGGTGCTAAAGACACAGTTCCCACCATGGCCCTGATATATGAAATCCCACAGCTTATATATGACTTTATTACAATTGGTCCAGTGTCATGAGTTAAAAATGTTAGTTATTCCTTGTTTGTTAGCATTGTTTTACCATAAAATTAATACATCTGTTTTCCATTTCACCATCTCATATATTTCACAACCTATTTGTTAAACGCCCTAATATTACATGACTTCCTCCAAAAACAAGGCCTCAACAATTGTAGGTTTGTCTACTTAAAATTCTTTCCTGTTGTCGTGTTTCCTGTTGTTCATACTGTAGTCAGTCAGAAGGAAAGAAATCACAGAATGCAAAAGACAAGGGCTGCACCCTAACCCAATGATTCAGTTATAGAGAACAGTAAGGGAGCTGCCCAATCGGAAACTGTGTTCTTACCTTGCTGCCTGGTGATTGGGCAGGACTAAGTTCATTACTCAGCATGGAGAGACCGTTCCTGTCTGTATCACTGCCTGGTGGGAACCCACAACACACAGTCACACACAAATGAACTCAGTGAATAAACCTGCTGACAGACAATTAAAGCATGGCAGCCCCAAAAGCAGCTAATAAGCAGCAGCTGAGGTTCTTTGATTTGTATAGGATAAGTACAGTAAAGCACAGTACGACGTGTCATTTCACAAAACACTGGAATCCACCAGCACACGTCACTGAAATATCACATTTTGTCATATTCACATTCCATGTGTCAGCTGTGACCTCTTTGGTCTTTTACCTGGGCTGAGGTTGTAGAGGTCGTTGTCTCCTCCATAAGACAGGTTCCGGGTGAGGGTGCGGGGGTCAATTTTGGGTGGGGAGGTGGCATTGGGGCACAGAGAAAACCTCCGATGGAACAAATTCTCCTCCTTCATCCTGACAACCTGCTCGTCCTCTGCAGAGGGAGAAGCACAAAAGAAAGAAAGGAGGGAAGAGAAGATGTGGAAAGGACGAAGGAAACGGGAACACAAGAAAGAAAATTCTGATTAGAACAAAAAGCTCAATTATCAATCTGATGCATTCATTCTGATGCACTGTAATATTAGAATTTACAAACATTTCAATGAAGTGATCCATCCTGTCTTTGTGTCCCTTGTCTTGATTTGATCGTACTTGTTTTGTCTCCCTGTGTCACCAACTGTGAGCTCTCAAACGCCATCCTCACTCCTCCTCTCTGTGTATATCTATCTGTCTGGACCTCCACACTTTCTCTCCTCCCCTACACTAACAAAGACCTACTATACGAGGACATGTCAGCCTGTCTACATAATGGCACTGTGCGCCGCAGTGACAAGCAGTTCAGACTGCACATTGTCAGAGTATATGACAGACAGAGGCCCCGACCACTTTGTCCACAGAGACTCACTGTCCAAAACGACCCCCACCACCATTACCACTACTCCTCCATCCTCGCAGTCTGCCTGCATCAACAGGCTTCCATCCACAAGAAAGAAAATGCTGCCTCTTCACTCATTCCCTTGGTATCCACAAGGATCCTGTCTACTAATGAGATGGACATCTCAGCACACAGAAGGGGACAAATGCAATTACTGCAGACATGTGCAGGACCAAACTGCGGCTCTGCAGCTTAATGTTGTCATTGTGCTGTTATTTGCAGAGGTGAGTAGATGAGTCATATTTTTAGGCCACCATGCCCACAGAATGGGGACAAAGACACAAACACAGATACAAAACCATACAGGAATACAAATACTGTACGCAAGTCTGCACTTTAAGTCAGAGCTGTGTCTGCAGCTTCTGTGAGCATGTGTTGTTAATGACAGACATCTTTTTCCTCTCTAATACCTGAAATGCAATGACATAGCAATTAGACTCTCTGACAGTTTTCTCCTCTACTGAGCTCTGTAACTTCTGACGAGTTGCAAACTATTCATAGCATCTTATTAATAACTGCTAAGGGTCATGGCTGTTTCCAGACAGATCATTATGCTTGTTCAAACGGGTGGTGAGCTGATCATAGCAAATCAGAGCTGACGGTAAAACACTGAGGTTAATGGGACGTAGCTGTTACCACCTGGGACTGTCTGGACGGACACACTGTGCTCTGCTCAGATCAATATAATCCTATTCAATTTCTCTTAGTGCGCAAACACACACAGTAGACAAGACCCTATGACTCGCAGCCTACAGAGCGGTCTCGCCCACAAGTCCTCAATTACAATATCCAAGAACAGTGTGTTACATAAAATTCATTCATAGAATGTTTTTACAGACTGATTCATCTCTTAACTCTTCTACATCATTGAATTGGTGCATGAGGCAAATGCAGTGTGTCAAAGTGTTTATTGGTAAGTGACAGAAGTAAAACCTGTGGGTTGACAAGTGAAAACCACATGTGATGCTGCGAGAGTCTTGGTTGTTAACAAACTGTAACCTCCCTCTACAAGTACTTACATGTACATATCAAAAATACACAAGAACACTCACATCCGTATACTCGTCGCACCACTCCCTGCTTCCCTCTGTTTTCTATTCTGCCTCTGTGACTCATTCTCTCAACTGCTTGACTCTCTTTTCATTTCTGATCTTGCAATCTCCTCTGTGCATTTCCTCCTGCTCTCTGTTCTTTTGTCCTTTTCAAAGAGCCAGCTATGAACAACCAAGATATGAGAGTGAAAGGTAAATTTGTTCTTCCCGAAAAGGAGCCTTATTTGTCCTTGTGGGGCAGGTCTATAAATAGCATTCTATTGCTGCAGTGCATGTGCAAAGTGTAGCACAGTGCTGAACCCTGAGTGGGGTGCAGCCTGCATGGAAAAGAGCATGAAGCTTCAGCATTACAGAACAGTTAGCACAATGGGCTGCAAACTGTACAGGGACAGGCAGATACACACACAAAATTAATACCACTTACAGTAGGCCTAAGGCGGGTCAAGATGTGGGCAGACATGCAGACTGACAGGACAAACCAATCACAGCTGGTTCTTACAGCTGCAGGGTGGGACTTGTTGGGAAAAAGACTGTGTGTATGAGCACATTATGCAGTCTAGACTGAGCATGGGTGTGGCATCCCAGCATACTTAATGTGTTTGTGTTGTGTGTGTGGGCCTGTCAGTTGAGCCTATATAGAGGACATGCCAGTAGAGTATGCGTGTGTGTGTGTGTGTGTGTGTGTGTGTGTGTGTGTGTGTGTGTGTGTGTGTGTGTGTGTGTGTGTGTGTGTGTGTGTGTGTGTGTGTGTTGAATGACGTAAGTGTAGAGAATGAGTGTGTGTTCTGTGCATACGTGACTGTGTGTGTGTGCCTGCCTCGTTGCTGCAGACCGGAGGATTACACATGCACATGATGTAGCGCCAAGGATGAGGAGAAAGCCAATCCCAGCAGCAGTGGTGGAGCAGGCCGCATTGAGTACACATAACACACAAACATCACATACAGACAGGTGACAAATTAAAGGATCTGAATAAATGAGTCAAGAAACAAATAACAAATGTTATGTAGAAGCCTCCACAGAGGTCACACGAGATGAATCGTTTGATGAGTATGTAAATACTAGGAATCATATGGCCTTAACAGTCACCTGATCTTAACATAACTGAACACCAGTTTTGAACAATATGAAGACCAGTTTAGTATCCCTTGGAACTGCAGCCACATTGAACAATTCTGCACATCACTGTTTCTGTCCAGTCTGTTTGAATAGGGTTAGGGTTAGACAGAGGCTTCTGTACACACAGTGTGCTAACACACATGCACATGTGTGTACACGCCCACACACTTACATATGCACACATCTCCACATGGTCAGTGAGCAAGCAGCAGTTAAAATTGACTAACAAGGTCACAGACCCATGTTGTGAAAATAATGATATTTTCACAGCAATATAATATAATATCAAAAAGTCAGTGTTATATTTTGACAGACTGAGTGGTGAAGACAGTAGCCTACTAAAGTAGCCTATCCCTATTACACAGTTATCTCCACCACCATCATCAAAACACATAATGAGGGAACATCTTTCAGACGAATGTTGTTCATTCATAGAGTTCCTGAGATTTTATGAATCTATGCCACGGGGCACTGAAACAGTTCATCAGAGGTGATGGGAAAATATCAATATGTGAGAGAGCACCACATTCATTCACTTGTGTGTGTGTGTTAATGCCTGTACAAGCAGATATGTTTGTTCATGAAGGTGTGATTGTGTGCTCATCAGTCGGCCTCTCATAGCAAAACATCGGCTGTCTGAAAAGTGTTCAGTGCTGTGGAGTTCCCAGGCTCGCCAACAGCCACAGCGGCGTTATACCAAAACAAATGATTGATTGCTGTTCCCGCTGCTCATTCCAGTAACACTCTGCACTTATGTTAGTCTGTCTGTGATGCATGAATACAATGTTGTAGTTACTGTGGTTCAGCTGGTTATAGTGATAATATGATTTCAAGTAAAGCTCCACACATTTTCATAAGCAGCATGTGTGTTGTGCAACTTTCTATCTCACAGATATGTATTAAAATACTAACATAGCATAATCAAAATTAAATGAAAAAAAAAAACACTGGTGTTTTCATGTCCAAATATAAATCAAAACACTTGGCTGCTGTATCCTCTGAGGGCAAGGAGTGCAGTGTGGATCTTTACAGAAGTAAAAGATGTAGTGTGTGTAATGGAGAAGGTGCCACTGTGAGGGGAAACATAACTGGACATCGTCAGCAAAAGGTCATTTACATATATCAGTGTGACTCTCATAAATACACATTACAAGATGGAAATGAAGCATTCATTAGTGACGGTTTACCTTTTGTGACCTGGTTGTGACACTGAAAACACTGAAATAGAAGGACCTCTCTTGTATCTTTGAGTGAAATGTAGGTTTTTCAGCTCACACTGGTTTATATATCAAGGAGAAAATGTGAGAAGAACCTATCCAGTGGAAACCCAAGGACAAATTCACGCACCATTTTCCTAACAGTCATTCTACCCCTTGGTTGACCTTCTATTAATACTGAAACACAACGTGCAATCATGCTTCACCTCAACTCTGTGAACAGTTTGCCCGGCTAGGCTAAGACTAACTTCATCCATGCTGCACAGGTACTAAACCAATATTTACCCAGTGATATGAACATCTTGTGGAAAAGATAACAGCAAAATTGCAGCACCAGGACAGTCAATAACACACATTCCTGTGTCACACATTAACCTTGAACTATCAGAAGAGGGACTGATTAAACAACAACAACAGCAGCAGTGTGTGACCCACAGTTACCTTATCAAGGTGGAAGCGCTTGTCCCATATGACCTGCTGTCACATGGGACATGCTCGATTTTAGTAATCACTACACCAACTGGGAGAAAGAGGGAGGGAAAATAGTGGGAGGTGTCTGGAAGGAAACATGTTGACATGTTCTAACCTGTATAATGTTAATACGCTTTAGTAAATTTGAAAAACAACAACTTCTACTGTCCATTTCATTCTTCCAGCCACACCGTGCCATAGTTTTTCACACCCAAAAACTGTGCTTTTCCAAAAAACTCTCAGTGGATATATCTTAAAGCATAGATCTGTAGGAATAGTGAAGCTTTTTCCAAAGCCCCACTCCTATACAAACTTCTCCTCATAAAATTCACACTGAAAAGAGGGCTACTTTTTTTGGTCTACACAATGTCCACTGCTCCTAACTTATACACCGACACTGAATCTATCAACACTTCTGCTATTTTAGGTGGATAATGTCATATGGAGTTTAAGTTCCCTGATTTAGCACTCATGTTGGCCCTTCACCCTCTGTCCCTTCTGTCATTCCTCTTTAAGGTCTAACTACAGATATAAAAACACACACACACACACACACACACACACACACACACACACACACACACACACACACACACACACACACACACACACACACACAGTACTTCACTAATGTGGTATTGTTCATTAGTGACATGGTGAAAAACACTCTTGAAACGCATGATTAATACAAGACTTTTCCAAGGGAAGTCTGAAATACTTTCTTTAAAAACTACACTAGGTCAAAACCTGGTATATGGCTGGTCTGTGTATGGTCAGTGTGTGAAAGAGAGGAGACAGTTAGCATAAAAGTCTCTCAAAGTTGGTAAATCTGGCAACAAAGGCGCCAAGATGGCAACACTGCCTATAAACACCCTCCATTCACATTTATACGACTGGCTCTGCTGTTGCAGCCAAAAATGAACACAATAAAGACCACATCATATCATTACCAGATAAAGGTGATCTGATATAGTTCTCTTTAACTACCATCTACAACGTAGCTATCATTGTATATATTACATATGGACAGCTACTTGTGATTACCTGTAATAAACAGCACTCGTTCCCAATTCCTTGACTATGGAAAAAAAAAAAAATACTGTGAAGGCATCTAAGGTGTCTAATTAAATGAAGTACACACAACAACATACGTTTAGTCTTTTAGTTTTTTTTCCTCAAATTTTAAATTAAATTCTTTTTTAATCATTTAAATTTCTAATTTTCATTCTAATTAGTGACAACTGGTCACAAGAGCAGCAATGCTGCTGCTACATGAATACACACCTGACAAATACAGTAAGTGACAGCCGAGTATAAATGTGGCCTTGACCATAAAATTCGACTGTGTGTATGTGTGTGTACACGTGCGTCTTGCAGTATGCATTCAGCTTGTTTGTGAGAGTGAGAGCCTTCTAATACTGACAGCCAGCTGTTCCTAATATGATGGCACAGATTAAGTGCTGACACTCCCTCCCTCCTTCCATCTCTCCATCTTTCCTCCCTTCAGCGCCCCCAACCCTGTTAACCCCCCTATCTCCAGTGACAACAGGACTATATGTGACCTAGATATACACCAATAGGCTGTCACCAAGTACTGTATGTGCATCAGTAATGAACGGCCCAGCGTCATACTGTAGCAGACACACTGCTTATTCAAAAAAACAAACAATCGGAAGCGGACACACAAGCAAAATGTGCAGACATTTATTCTTTCGTTTGCTCATGTGCAGTGCATTTCAACCTCTGCCTCTTCCTCAGCTGCGGCAGTTTGTTCAGACACAATGTGTCTATCCTCACAAAGTCAACCTGTTCAGTTTCCTTCATTATTTCTTCAGAAGAACAATCGTATAATTTTTTTCATACACTGGCATATCCAATAAAATTTTGCTTAAGCCACAATCAAAGAAGGGGTAGATGGTAATTGCGGTCTTTGCAAACACATCATTATCTTAACCTGACAAAAATGAGGATTTTAATTATTGATGGAAAAACACTTCACTTCACCTAAACAACAATATTACTGGGAAAATTGAATTTGACCCTGGGGTTTCAGTACCATGCATGGTGTTTAAGCATTATTCATAGTATGGTTAAAAGCATTAAGAATTCAGGTCAAGTCATAAACAAAGTTACCCTGTGACACATATGTTCATTCATCCGACTCTAGTATATAAAACTTTTATGACTTTTATGTCCTAGCAAATGCATACATCTGCCTTGACCGAGCTTAAGCAATAGAAATATTCTAAACAACGGTCACAGCTCCACCAACATTATGTTACAAATATCCTGATTAAAAAATGGGAGGGATAACCTTAGAAACTGTTACTGACTACCATCCACTTTCATTTTATATAAAAACAAACAAAATCAAAAACTGTAACTACTGTGTCTGAGAGGACATGCAGAAGGCAGAACTAGGTCTGCTGTTACTGTTTAAAAAAAGGAGACACATGGTCTAATTTTGTGACACTCTGTGGGAGGATGTGTGGTTTAGTTGTTCTATTCTGAGTCTTGCGGGGAGTGCAGGTATATTTTAAGTAACGCAAATGGAGAAAATGCCTTCTAGCCAGACTTCCCATTTGATCTTACTTAAAATAGGAAACCCCTTCTGTTCTGTGGGGACTTTACCATAACCATGGTAAATGTTAACTACACCTTTGTAAACCCAACATCCACCCAGTTCTACCCAGAGTTCCCCTCCATAACACTGCAGTAATGTCGGCATGTTGCTATTCTATGTGCATATATGCATTGGCTACATTCGGTGAAGTATTTTCAGCTTGTAGAAAGTTTTCAAGGCTTATCTGAGTTCTTGCCAGCTACGACTTGAGCATGAGTGGAAGAAGAGGGGCTAAGGCCGCGGTCACCAATGGGCAGACCGCAGTATGGGTTCAGATAGGACGGCATCTGGATGTGAACTGATCAGACTGACCTATAAATTATTGAGGTTTATTAAATTTTGATGGAGCATTTCTAGTTTAACCGGCGCAGCTTTTCTAGCTTTTAAAAGGCACTGGTCACGTGACGCTACTCAGCCAATCATTAAGACTCGAGTCAGTGAGTGACATAGGCATACAGGGGAGAGATGAGTTGAGAGAAATAAGAGGGGAAATGGGGAGTGGGTTTTAAGAGGGAAAGAAAGAGAGAAGGAGGTGTTAAAGCTGTTCAATTGTTAAAATGTGTTGAGTTTATCACAGAAATGGCTGAGACTGTTAACATTTGAAACGGAGCTAACAAAAATGAGGAAAAAGGGAAACTTAGATTTTCTAAAATTAACCACTTTAATTTAAGATGCAGATTTTGAATAAGCTCTCGGTTACGTAGTCTGTTGTACTTATTACAGCCATCATCTTCCTTAAAATAAGAAAAGGATAGGATAAGAAAGGATAATTAGAAGAAAAGTTATTATTTATCACCCCCCCTTCTTTGCCTTGATCTAGTTTAACTCGTCCTCTTTGAATTTTAATAGAATGCCCCTGGGCAAAGGATTTGTCACTTAGGCAGAATGCCTTCGCTATTCCTTCAGCTTCAGGTTAGACTGGCAGGAGAAACAACCTTCCTCTGTACATACAGCCAGTTTCTGAGAACACAGGCTTCGGTCAGGGAGAAGGGAAGAGCAAGGTAAACATAGGCTGTAAATGATACCTTGGATTCCCTACAAGGGGGTGGGAAAGGAGCTCAGATTCAGGTTCAGGCTGAGGGCGAAAAGTAGGGGTGCAAATATTATCCAATATGCATCCGAAAACAGAACCAGAGATACAGCTACATCAAAACACAAGCACAGATCCAAAACTAATTCTTATCAAAAAAGGATCTCTTCAAGTATCTCTCTTTGTGCTGCTCTGCCGCGGGCGTGCACGTGTGCGTTTGTTTGTACTTTCTCCAGTCACATTCCTACTTGAACCCTGCACTTCATAATACAAATTATCACAATGAACAAAATGTCTGACTTCACCATGCACAAAGGCTAAAATCTCAAGTAAACTGAAGTGTGCAAAACAAAATACGCAGGAGGTGCCACCAACCTCACTGCACAATTTAGAGTACTTTTTATTACAAATTTATCTGTATCATTTATGTATTGTTCTATGTAAAATATAACTGGATACATATCTAATCATCAGAAAGCAACAGACACACCCTTAGTGAAAAGTCAAGCTCAGTCAGCCCACGAACACCCATGTTCAAGGGTATATTCCTAACTGTTTTGATGTAGCAGTAATGTCAACCTTTAAATAAAACTAAAACCTCTATGATGCTTCAAAACTTTGCTTGTAAAAACTGTGCTTGTTCATATCGTCCACCTTTTTTAAGACAGCAGTATAATAATTCTAAAAATGACCACCCATTAAGGCGGCCTATTTCCTCTAACGCATTATTATACAGGGGCCTCCTTTACTTTGCAATATCATTCCTTGAACAATAAACCATACAACCGCAGCAACACTATCCAGAAAACAGTCTTATTTATTTGAAGACTTCAGACATTCATTATAAATCTCATGAATGATTTGTTTCACATTTATTCACATTTGCTTTCATAGAATAAATCTGAATTAGAGAGCATGTCCCTAGCCACACACTGGAGCCATGTTTGACCTAGCAGACCAAGCCAGCTGGCTGTCTATACGGTTGGATCCAGGCCAGGGGTGGCTATGTGTGAGAACCAGCCTTAGGCAGGCCTAGTCAGGCTGAGCTGATGGAAAAGGGTCCAGCAGTGGTGCCAAGCATGGCCCCTTTGTTTACATCAAAACGCAGACAAGGACGCCTGCACACATGTGTACGCATAGAGAGACACTAGCTAAATGCTGTACTATGAGAGTCTGCAGCCGTGACTTTGACTTGCGCTGACACATCTTCACTTGCTTTCGTTTTCATGGTGTTCCTTCTCTTGGAACATCAAGCACACTTGCGCGGTACCACTTCAACACCATTAAGGATATTCTCACTGTCAGTAAAGTGAACCTGATACAGAAACAGATCTGACAGCACCTGTTGTTCGAAAATATGCATCTGCACACTGATTCCAACGTACAGTACATTCATTTACTTTGATGCAAACGCACATTAACCCAGACTTCCAGCGATCCAATTCCAGCAATAAGCCAACAAACATGGTAGTGATGCAGCTACAACTGCATTATTCTACCGCTTCTCTGACAATTAATACATTTTTTTTTTTAAATAAATGTTTTAATGTTAAGAATAAGCATTGGAGAAATTTTGAAGGCCTGTTTATAAACATTTATCCCAATAACATGCATAAATGTATTTGTTTACTTACATTTTGTCTAATCCTTTTTAAAAGATGATAGAGATGATGAGAATATATTTTTCTCACTATTTCAGATGCCCAGTGAATTCCATTAATTTCATACAGTATAAAAATCTATTAGCAAATGTTTAGAACTTGCTTGAGTTATGAAATTCATCACAATGAACATCAAGTCTGAATTAATTAACTTTTACATATTTTAATGTTTATTCTGGGGCATGTTTGTAAATATTGGTATATGCCATATCAATCATAGATACATTTTCACTTAGTCAAGTTTGCAAACAGTCTGTAGGACTGGCTCAGCCATCTTAAATTCTCTTCCTATCACTAGTGAGATAGAACAGAAAAGAAATGGACTGTGAAGATAATACTAGAGAAGGGACATTGAAAATGATAGCTCAAAGAAGCATGACTAACTAAGAAATGTGGGCTGGTAACATCAAAGCTCATCATCTGAATCTCCTGCCCGGCTGGAAAATCTGATCGGAAGAAGTAGAGGGGTAATTTCCTTTCTGCCCAATTAATTTTCAAACAAAGTGCTGTTCAGCAAGGCACCTAAACCCTAATTGCAACAAGGAAGAGGCAGAGGTCAACCGCAATTTACTCTGTTTTCATTGTGTAGACGTTTGAGAACCTAGCAGGGTGTTGCTGAAAAAGAGGTGCAATGAGAAAATGTTCAATGGTTACATGAAGGTGAAAGTAGAATATATGTCTTGGCAATACATGGTGGTGCTCCTATAACAAAAGAGCAATTTATTTATGAAAATATCTAAGAGTTTGACAGCATCAACAATTTTCCTGCTAAAGCTCTCCCACTGCCAGATCTACCTTACTTTCCGTTCTAAATGTCAGTGCTGCATTTCCACTCTCAAAGCCGAAAAAGTCAAGGCTTGAAAAACCAATATATCAGCTAATTTTACTTATCACATTGCACTTTAAATTATATATAAGGGCTATGCAAATTGGATTCTCTGCTCCACTTCAAGTTGCTGCAGCGATTTAAAGGCCCTGCAACATCCTGACAGGGCCTTTTTATATAGCTGAAAACCTCTGTGGCAGAAAAGGAAATAATGAGCTGTGGAGGTTGCAGAGTAATAGATATAGACAAAAGGAAGAGAAAATGAGCTTGTGTTTGATTAAGCCAACACAGGCTACTGGCTGGACGAAGTGTGTTCTCAGGGGAGTGAGTATGGTGAGGGCAGGGGCTCCTCTGTCTGTCTGCTTGAGAGACAGGAGGTGTGAGGGGCTGGGAGGAAGATGTCTGCCAGCAGAGAGAAGCTGCCTGAATAGACAGAAGAAGGGTCATTAAGTATGGGATAACAGATGACAAGGTGTTGGATAAATGGTTTTAATTAATGATGCTAAAGCAAAAAGCAGTCCAGTGGGAGGCAGAGGGTAGGAGCCCATTACAGACTCCTTAGAATAATATCACATTTAATCAACGACCATCTTCCAAAGATGAACAAATTATGGCTTATATATTTTCTGAATTCAAATTTTACTGGCAATTCTGAGCAAATGCGCCTGTTTGTCATGAGTCCTGACAATTGAATATTGTATATGAGTAGAATTGAATAAGCCACTTGGTGTGGCTATAAATACAAAACAGCTTTCCCAGCTAAATTGTGGTGCAATACCTGCAAGAACTATTATTATTATTAAGTATACTGAAGCTATAGAATTTTAGAGAACACAACATTAAACCCACCATCAAGTCTTACAAGTCTAACAAGTCCCTGTAACTGCTACAGGTGAAATACTTTAAATACACCTCCCTTTGAACAAAACCGTAAAGTGACCAGCCAGTCTTACAAAAAAAAAACAAAAAAACAGATGCAACGCAAATGTTTGTGATTATGGGAAGAATATTTGTATTTGTACTTTTGCAGTGCCAAAGTATTAAACATTATCTTTTTGAAAATCTCCACATTTAGTGCCTTACAGGTTTTATCTTCCAACAAAAAAGCTGCAGTGCGTTTTAGAATCCAACTTTCACACATCAGAGTCCCTAGCACTACGTCAACGCAGCACACCAGCAGACAAATTACGCACACTAATCCACACTTGTGACTGCATTACCTCAAATCACCCTCAGAAAACTGGTGAGGTCCATGAGCTGCTCCCCTCCTCCCACCTGAGATCTCAGCATGGGGGTCCTTCCCAGTGAGGAACGGTGAGAGAGGGAACAAATCAGCTTCACACCACCTCTGTGACCTGCCAGCCTCTCTTATCTGGGAAAAAAGAAACTCTTCAAAAACAAAAAAAAGTTTGCTAACCACTCTGTATTGGACTGCTGGGTGCTCTCACACCCAAGATGAATGGATACTGCCACAGAGAGACTTGCTCATGATTTGTAAAACATTTCATGGGAAGTAATTGTCATGGTCAACCTGCTAAGAGTGAAAGTTCTGCCCTTTGTCAAAACAGACACTTGATAGTCATGTCACAAGCCAACAAAGGAGACAAATGAACGTAATGTAATGAGGTTAGACTTTTTCTGTAGATGTAATGAGCAACAGTCAAAAGTTCAAAGGGTTAGAGCAACAGGTTTAACAGAACGTCAACAGAACAACACTTCCCACAGCCTGTCCATCCTCTCACTTTCCCTGTCTGCCGCCTGCCCTCTCTCTCTCCCATCATCAACCCCTGATGGATACTTTTATAGAAACTGGCAGCAGCTCCCAGGCTTTTCATTGACAGGGACATGGACTAATCAGAGTGCTAATCATACACACAACTCACTGGGTGATAGAAATGATGGATCTTAATAAATAGTGATAAGTCTCCTAAAGATGCCACTTTGCTTTACCTTTAAGGGTCAGTGAAACCAATTGACATAAAAAATATGTTTCCTCACTGTCCCCGGGTGGTATCTAGCCTTGCAGACAGTTTCAGTTTTATTTGCCATGGTTTAAGATCTCTACCACTTAGACTTCTACTGCTGCCCCTTAATAAAATAAAGATCCATAAAGACCATAGTGGTGTGTTATATTTACCATCATTATGCTGTGTCAGAAAGAATAGGCAGTCCAGATAGTTTTTTCCACATGTAACTAATATACCCTCAAAGTCTCAGATCACACACAAAGATGGATGAAGCCACTCTGCAACCATCAGGAACACAATGCCTCCCTCAGTGTTGATCTCATTAAATCATACTTTGCTTTGCTGATCAAAAGGGACTGCTGGGGACTCTATTTTATGTGAATGGAGTTCTACAATACTCATTAGAGATGATATTTAGCATTACTAACACTCCCCTTAATTTATTCTACAACCAATTTGGACTTACTCAGGCCCTGAATGAATGACTAGTCTTTCATAAACTGGCTCCAGGATAACATTGTGTGACAAAATATGAGCCTATGCTAATTAAGGGTATGACCCATAGACCACATTGTTCTGCCCTACATCAAGTAATTTATTCATCAAATGATAAGCAATACATTCTTAGAAAAACTAAATGTGGAAAGGAGAGCAGTTCCGCTATTAACCACAATTTCCACATTTCTATTTATCTTTTTATTCTTCTTTTCAGCAAACAAAAGCCCAACTGAATCAGTCTTCAGACTGTTAGAACAGGTTGTCAAGTCTCTGATGTTATTTTATCATTACAAGTTTAACATGAAGACCTCTGTGTAGAAGAAAAAGAGAAGTTTTGGTATTTCAGCATGTACCTCACAGTACCTGTTTCAGCTGAGTTGGTGCAGATATTAGATAAAGATTAGGACTATTTTCGGCCCTCTGTACTTTCCACTTGTGTTAACCTAACTGTGATCACAGTACAAAATTCAAACTGTTAGTATGGGGTGAGTGACACAAACAAAGTCAAGCCAGAGTGATTCACTGCTGATGTGCTAGACTGGACACATAGAGAAGAATAAGACATCCTCCATCTGTTGACTCACAGTACATGAACTTTTTAAATTCCATTCCCAGTGAGTGGACACAACAGTGTGTGCACAATACTAAGCCTTATAAGTGGAACACAGATAAGGGAGCTATGTAAAAAGTAATTCAATCAGTCGACTGGGTAAATAAACTGTCAAGTATTTATGACCATTGTCTTACTATTGTAGTAAATCAGATGACTGTGTGTGGCTTTTAAGGTGGACAGTAATGAAATGAGAGTAACCTGGGTAAGAGCTACTGGGTGCAGGTTCAGACATTTTGCCTGGTTAATGTGTAATTTGCTGTTAAACCTCTATGTCTTCATGCTGCACACACATGCCAAGATAAACAGCTTGGGCAAGGCTGAATCCAAACACTTCCTAACTGATATAAGCGGACAAGTGATGCTTTGTTTCCCCCACAACTACCACAGTACAGCCTGCTACCATCTTAGAGCTGTAAGGAATACCAAAGCAACATTTTTAACTCAATCAAGCACAACACAATGTCAGGACACCAAAAGCAGAGATATTAAGAAGACTGTTTCACCACTATCAATGTGATTCCTCCACACGAAAAGATAATAAGAAGGATAAAATCATCTGACTAAGTGTCCTCTTATTAGTGTAATAAGAACACCTGGCTTCCATCCTTATGCCCAATGGACAGATGTGCTGAACAGCTGACTGCCTCTAGTATTGACCGACATATATAAAGACACTGGTACACTTATCCTTCCAGGAGAGACTAAAATACGCAGTAATAAGGATGGTAGGCTGAAAAAAGAAACAGCAACTAGTCATTACATTTTTTCTGCCACTGTATGGAAGCTCAACATGTACTCCAGGCACACTGCCTACTTTAGAGCTTTGTGTATCTCTCTGAAGTATCATTCTGTAGCCAACTGTCCTGAAGCAACCCCAAACATTTACTCCATTCTAACCCAAATTAATCTGACACACCCTGTAAGCTGCTGAGTTCTGTCAAACAGTTTCTTTTCTTTCAATGCTGCACTGTGCTCCAACTTTGCAACACTGACACACAACTGCTCACATGGACATGCAGAAGTCTCAAAAACAGCTTAAATGTTAGCGTTATTGCACTAACTGACATTGTGAGGAAATAGCTGTCGAAAGATATCTTAAAATGTATTGAAATGTGGCATAAACAGAAAGTACATCTGTTTCACACCTTAAGAAACATGTCCTAATTCTTTCTACTGCTCAAAAAGTGAGTTATCCCTCCTGGCAACATTGGGTAAAAAATGTTCCTGTATTTGTGCCGAATTTTGAAAGTAGACAGACGGTTAGGAGAAAACAGGTTCACAAATTAAACTTTAAGATTGAAGTGTTGCATGTCAACGGCACAAACCATTTGAGTAACTGAAGCTAAGACAAACAGCTAGCCAATTTAATTGAGTGTATGCATTATTAAGACATTAAAGAGCAGGCCAGCAGGTGAGAGCTCAGCTTACCTTTCACCTGAGCCACGGGGAACACTGCATCCAGAAGCCTTTGTGGGAGCAGCCTGTCTCACCTGCAGAGACACAAAAGTTACTGAAAGGTTTCACTTTTACTCACACAGTACAAACAGACTTACTGCCTCACCCCCGGTCTCTCGCCTTCCCATGCTCCTCCTGGTCACACCACTGTGCTAAGGAGGGCGGGGCCCCACACAGTCCCAGTCCTAAGAGAGCCACTGACATCACTCTGGGCTAAGTGCACAGTCTGTTCGCCACCTGTACACACACGACTGTCAGTTACAACTAGTCCCGAGTTTATGTAAGTTTGGGGCAAAAGGACTACTTGAGCCGATGATCAAGGATCCAATCCAATAAAAAAGGTAAGTGAAACTAACAGTATAAAAGCATAATTATATGATATGTCATGGAGAGAAACAAGATTCTATACAGTGCGTGTTTACTAAGTTAACAGAAACACACCAACAGTTAGCTAATCAGCTAATCATACTTAAACACAGAGACACTAACACACACCATCACATTTATGGAGGACTATTAGTAATTCTTACTAGACAAATACAAACCTTGGTTAAATGTAAATCCAGGAAGACTGGAAGTATATGACTGCATGAGAGTCCATTTTAAACGAACACACTTCTCAATTCTAATTTAAATTTGGTCTCTCATTCTAATTGGTTGTACTCGACATATATTGTATTTTTTACCGCTAAAAAAATTCAGATTTCAACACCCCATTCTGGTCTTTTGTTTTCCCTTGAAATGCCTCTTAATCCTGCCAGGGAAAAGAACAATGCATGCTCGAACAGCTGGGATGTGTGATAAGCCACAAATCCAAAAACCAAAACACAACAACACATACACCAGTTCATAAAAAAGCATGCGCACAAACACACACACCCCTAATATAAAATAAACACATTAATATGAGTCTTTACAGATGCAGAGTTGCGTAAACAAATGCAATACTGTAATCATAAATACATTTTAAAAAATCTGTATTGCACCTAAACATTTGCATAGTAGAGATTTGTCTGTATGAAATTTCAGCTATAACTTCACTGGGACCATAGAGCACGGATATTTTTGTTGGATTATTACCACTTCACAGGCAGCAGAACTTTGCCAACTAAAAAAGAAATCACAAATTCCCACTCGACCAGCCTTACTTTACCCAAGTTTTCAGTGACTATATAAAACCTGCATAAAATTAAACAAAATGTCAGCAGTTCAAAATGAAAAAAAAAAAAAGGACTTGGCATGGATCTCTGCAGATAACAACTCAGTTAATGATCTGATGGCAGGCCAACAAGTGTAAAATGGGTTGGGCATTGGGCTGGAATCTGTGCCTAAATCCTATTGCCGAGCAAAGGAGGAAGCCATAACACTTGAGCATGTCTAACCTAAATAAGAAGTGAACTGAGAGAGAATCCCCGAGCTGACAGAGCTTGAGGGACAAAGACAAAGGGGGGAGGTAGTGCAGAGGAGATGTGAGCCAAACACAGACAGCAACTACAGGAAAACAGAAAGACACGGAGAAGGAAAGGCTAATTTATGTCAGTCGCTGAGGGCATGGCTTTCTCATAATAACAAAACAGCCCTGATTTTTATTTGTCTTTATACACAACACAGATTTGTATGACATATGAAAGCCAATGCATAAGAATGAAAAAAATCTACAAAGTGTGAAGTGCAAAGAGAGAAAAAGTGAAGGAAGACACTGTGACCCAGAATGTGGCATGGTTTGGATGGAAGGGCTCCAGAACTACACCACTTTCTCATACACACACTGTCCTACATTTCCTCACTCAGACCAGACGTTAAGTATCTGCTCTGAAGCAGAAATACTACATGCCACGTAGAAATGACATTGTTACATTGAGATATTTCATTCAGCGCATGACCAAAGATCAGGAGAAAAGTGCACAGCATTGGCTCAAGAAATCTAATGTTCAAAACTATCACTTGCTGCCAAAGTCTTTTACTTTTAAATTCTACTTGTAGTTTCAAGAAAGTGGGCCAAATAAAACTCAGCAAGGACACGATTAGCCACAACAGCCCCGCAAATTGAAAACTATATGGTTATGGATGCGTGAAACACTGCCACATGCATATTGTATAACCAGCACTCCGCATGCTTCTCTCCAAGCATACAAGTAAGTAACATTTACATCAGAGCACTATGAGTTCACCAACTTTCCCAGCAGAGAGCCAAGACTGACTCATAGGAGTGGTCCAGGCCAGATCCTGCCTACTGATTTATAGCTGTGTCTCTGGCTCAATTAAGGAAAACAATAGGAAGGATGTGAGTAATAACTTGAGGCAAGATGTAGGTGCTTCAACTGAGACTACAGTAGTGGTGAGAAACTGATGAAAAACTGACTGACTAACAATAAGCTCTTAACTAGCATAAGATATTATTGATATACTGGAAACTTGGCTTTTATACACCAAGTTCTTGCATTGTCACATTTGTGCATCTACAGCGCTTGAAATTCTGCATACCTGCATGTATGGGGTCATGTTGCATGCTTTGAATATTTAACTAGTATTTGACTATTTAACAAAAAGATAAGTACTCAAACGCCTCAATTTCTTTTAATTTCATAAAGCCTTCAAAAGTCAAGCATCTCATCAGCAGCCACCTCCACTTCCCTCTCCATGCATACATGTCCACTTATCTTAATGTAATTTTAAGCAAGGTTCAGGCAGGTTACACATGGCTACGCAGTGAGGGTAGGCAGTTGTCAACAGCCAGATATGAAGTCGGTATCTGAGGTCTTTTCAATTGATTGATTATTAGGCAAAGTCTTTCATCTGCTACTGGATTAGAGGCTCTAATCCAAGTGGTCAATTGAGGCTGATATTTACAAATGTCCTTAGGTATACAGAGATTGTTTGTCCAGTTGAGCCAGGCCACACAGACAAACAGACCATAAACTTAATCATTCTCCCTGCATGGATGCAGAAAAATCAGAAGCCAGAGACACAAGGACACAAAGTGAGCACTCACTGATCATAATGACTGCAGATTAGACTTAATGGAATAGCAGTGGGTCTAGGGCACTTAACATTAAATGCACTCAAATGCCTTAGAGACTAATTATTGTTCATCACATGCCCTCCTAACCTGCACTCCTGTTGTCTGGGAAATTAGGTTTAACTCAAGGTTGGCTAAAACCGGTACCAACTCTTCTATGGGATGCGGCAAAATGGGAACAACAACAAATGGCCCCTACGTCCAAACACTTTGTCGGGGACTCATCACATTGCTCTTGATAATCATGATGGCACAGAACAGATAAAAACAAATTATGAAAAGGTGTTTCTGAGGTTCAAGTTGAAAATTGCTGTGAGGAAAGAAAAAGTGTTGTAACAATAAGTATACAACGAAAATGTGTAGTGTCTAATTGGATGTGTTTGCCCTGTGCAGCCTGAGGAACTTCACTATACTGTGTCACACTGGCCTTTACTATAGATAAGATACTGCTCTACACCAATGTCATACCCATGGCTGTTTGAATTACTGCCTGAGACATTTTTTGCTCTGATAAAACCCAATTATAAAAAAACATTTTGCTATAAACATAAAGTCCATTTATGTTAGTCTTCTACTCATTGTAGAGTCCACGATTCTGTATAATAATTACAAAAATATTAACCTTCATACATACTCCAATATGGCCAAGTTTTTAAATTAGGCTGTGATCACCAGGTTATTCATTTAATATTACTGAAGCATTAACAGCAAAGCAGCCTTATTAGAGTTATAGCGGAAGTCTGCAGGCAGAGGGAAGACATGGTGTCTTAATACCCCTTTTTTAAAGGAGACATAGGTATGACGTTGTTCTACCACAACATTAAGTAAGTACCAAATACAGTTAAGTTTCACTTTCTCTGTCATGCTTACCCACTCATGCATATTATCTCTCCTGGGAGTTAGTTGAACATTTTAACATCAATATCATTAAATTAATTTTCCAACCCGAACAGAGATGCCTGTTCACCAAAGCCTGGTAGTGTCAACCCCGGACAGGAGAAAGGATCTGGATCCAATCAAATCGACCACCAATCCACTTCATTGTGTCAGTCTGGATGGGGTAAATAAGGTTCCTTTTTTCCGCTGTGCTTCCCCCTGGCCTGACAATTTACATGTCATGAGCACAGGAATGTACTATATGTTGGCCACATACAAATACATGTATATACGTGACTATTCCTCTGCACCTTGGTGAAAGTAATTGTTTACATTTGAATGTCCACTTCGAAGTTGAATATACATGTCGGTGAAAAACATGTCCTTAGTTTACACAAAGGTTCGTGGAGCAGCCGATAAACCATCGCCAGCCTTGTTGGCAAGGGTAGCTGTGTTGGAAATGTGTGGAAATTATAAACATGACAGGAACACGACACTGATCAATCACTAAAAGAAGCTTAAATGTCAAAACCAGCAAAAAACCTAGGCAGAACTCCATCAACAAAAGCATCATAATGCGGCATTAAAGGAATTCTCTGACATTTTAGAAAAACACACTTGTTTGCTCCCATGCTGAGAGTCAGATGAGAAGATCAATATCAATGTCATCTCCGTGCATTTAGTAAAAAGATCAGACCAAGACGTGTTTATCCAAGTACAAAAGAGCGGAAGCAGAGGGGAAAGGCTGGAGGCAGGGAGACACAAACACTGGAGGGAGGGAGAGGGGAGAGATGAATGCTGCAGCAGTGGTTTAAGAAGTTTCTATGGACGTATTTGTTAATTTTTTCCTGCGTGAGACCTGATCACTGTTGGAAACCATTGTAACCAACATAACTCAAATTGTCCATGGCCAATACTATTGGCAAAAGTCGAAGCTACAACCCTTTTACAGCCACCTTTCATATACAGAGGCTGAGTGTTAAATACCCAAAAGACAGATTTTGGGTGGAGTATCACTTTAAGTCTGTAGTCGGACGATGACCCTGTGTCATGGAAACCATCCATGCTCTGAAACCTGAGGTCTTTCTTAAAGGTTAAGTCGATGCTTGCTTTCTTGGAGCTGCTTGGCAAAGATGGCTATACTCAAGTGTCACAAGTTTCCTTTTAGTGTAATTTAACACAGTGTCACTTTCTCCCCTCACCTGACTACTACATTAGGAAAACAGACACTACACACAGTCTCATAAATACAACACTGATTGACAACACATGTATTAATTTTCTAATAACAAAGTTCTGACATTAATAGTTATTAACTGACTTATCTGTAGCCAATGAAATGCCATGAAAAAAAAAAAAAAAAAAAAAAAAAAAAATCAGTGGCCAAATGCCAAAAATTAGAGCCAATCTCACTCAGTCTGCACAGAGCACCATGATGACCCTCCAAAGAGGGCTTTAACAGGCTGATGTTAAAACCATGACGTAATCAAGCCTCTCCGAAACAACTCTTTCATAATAAAACACTGTGAAAAGTATGTCAAAAACCTACAACAACCCAGCTGTAAACTCAACACAGACGCTGCAGCTTATCCCTTGAAACTGCAGATTATGGGCATTTGACATGGGGTGCGCACAGTGCCAATCATTTTCTGGGACTGGACGAAGTCTCTGTACAAGGCCTGCCACTCAGAAACGGCTTTAAAACAAATGTAGATTGTAAGAACGACTTATGTGCCACAGCCTCATACTTGTAGGTACAGTGGAAACCGCTTAGTTGTCACCTCTGTCCAGGCCAAATTGATCACTATAAGCGGATGATTATTATGATAGAATTTTTTTTCTTTTTCTTTATTGTTCATGCAGATTACCACCGACTACCGTTTTTATATTTATGACATTAATATTTCTATATTGATAATATTCATAATGTTTCATTTAAGGATTTAAAGATAAATAACACTGCACTGGGCTCTCTCCTGCTCCAAGCCTAGTCCGAATGGTCAGGGTGAAAGCATTACACTCCACTCACGCAACAAACCTGCTGCTGTGAGAGAGGGGAGACAATAGTTACACTGTTTAAATCCCAAAACGCAAGCAGAGCAGATGTGGCACATGGCACACATTATTTAAACAGCATCTGTATAGGAATGATTCGGTCCCAACCTTTTTGATCCATGAGTAGTTTTCACTGTAATTAACAAAATTGTTGATCACTGCATGTGAGTCCATTGAAAACAAAATACACACATTATAGATGAGCACAGCACAGTATTATTCATTCATTATCAGTATTTCATTTGTGTGACTTTCTGTACCTACATTTTTACAAAGTAAAAACACTGGGTCCACAGTAAAGTTGGCAGCATCTACATCAGCTCCATACATTAAGGTAGAGATGAGTGAGAGGTGGATATCGATTGCAGAGGCACTAGCTACTGTGAGAACACTCTGGCAGCCACTGCTTCTGTGAAAAGAAGAGCAGTGGATCTATGGTGTTAAACCTACTCTATAAATACACACCAGCTACCCAGCAGGCTAGGAACAAACGTCAAGGGACCAGGAGGTTAATCGCAAACCCTATATTTGTATGTGTGAGATGGATATGGTAAGCAAGAGGCAGACAAAGAATGAGGAATGTTGAGGTACATAAATGTATATATTTTTTCAATTTTAAGAACAAATGCAACAAAACTTGTGACAGGAAAGCAGCGAAACATCATAAAGATGGAGGAAAGTCTGCATTTTCAATTGCAGTCAAATAGCTGACAAATTATGTTCAGATTATTTCTTGCAATATTGCATTAAATAAAGTGGCAGAGGTTGTCAGAAGTAACTCAAGATAGGCTCACGCAGCAGAACAACACTGGTGATACACTGTCATCCTTAAAGTACACTGTGAGGCAGTTTTTTGTAAATAAAATGGATAACAACAAAGATTATGTTATCAACTATTATAATATACACAAGTAACATTATGAGAACTCTGCAATCTGCATGAAAATTCCCATGAGAGAAAAACCCAGTTATATAGTAGTCAAATTGTATAGTAAAATGTTGTGTGAGTCATAAATATGGTTTCAGAGGTCTTAAAAGTAACTGCTTTTATTTGTCTCACAGTTCTAATGAGAACAGGGGAAAGTTCACAATGATGCTGTAATGTAGCTTTTATAGTGTTATATCTTCATCCCAGCCTTCAGTCAAGTAGTAGGAAATAAAGTCACTATCTTCCCTAATGTTCCTGAGATGATGTCACAGTGAAGTTGACCTTTGACCGTTTTGATATAAAATGTCACCACTTCGTTATCTTATCCTATTAGACATTTGTGTTAAATTGCGTCATTATTAGCGTATGAATTGAGTTATTGTCAAAAATGTGTTTTGTGAGATCACAGAGACCTTTGACCTTCAAAATCTAGTCAGTTTATCCTTGATGAGCGTTCCCTCAAGGCGTTAATGAGATAGTGCTTTGATGACAATGAGACAGACAGACGGATGGATGGACGGAAAAACATAATACCTCCACCCATGACTGTCGCCTGCACAGCGGCATAAAACTGTCAGCACTGCTGTACTGTGTTCAAAGTAACAGATGAGTTTTTGCTGGGAAAAGTGACAGTCTGTGAGAAAGGAATTGTTTTTAGACATAAAGGCCAGTTTACAGCTGTAAAGTAACTTAGGACAAAAAAACTCTGCAACACCAAGGAAGGGGAAGGGAATCTTGGCACAATAGAGGCTGCTAAAAGTGCATCTGCTCTCTAGGGGCAGAGAGACAGATTCAATATGGAGCAGTATTAGCCTAGATTCCCCCACTAGATGTCGGGGAAAGCATTTATATCTCAGGGGAACTGGAACAGCACTGAGCCACTTATCAAACCCTGGAGTAGGACACTTCCATTGTTAAGAGCAGTCAGATTCAAATTCACAGTTTATAGGTCTAGGCATCTTTTGGAAAACTACTAGGAAAGATTTTCACACGTCATACACTGATAGTAAAGTGTGCCCATTTTTTTTTCCTTTTGTTTTGGTAAAGATTACTTTTTTACAGTGTGAAGTGACGTTATCTTTTAGACAATATAGCCTTCCTTGGCACTGCTTCAGCAGTCTTTCCACTTTGTACTCCCTATTTGGAATTTTGCAATTTCAGGCAAAAGCTTCAATTATCATTGCTTGTCCGTTCCTTTTGCTCTCTAGTCTCTTCCAAATACCCCTCCTCATCTCTTAGCACTCACTTTAAATTAATTATGATCCCTTGTTTCATCTCTTCTTGTAGCTGCCACTATTGAGGCAACACACAGAGTGTGTGAACAGTGATGGCGTAGAATTTACATGATGACGTGACAATCACATCTCAAAACATATCCTGTGAACAATTTTTTGTCCGAAAAAAACAAACACATTACATCACTTGGGCATACTGGTGCAAAAGACTGAGTTCAGAGAGTCAGGTTGACCAAATGCATGGATTAAACTAAGCTACAGTGCTAATCATCATTAGCAAAGAACAGTGTACAAAACATTCAGGTAGTGGCCTTTCTCTATTGTTACCCACCACTGATGGTCACTTTGAGCTGACAGTAGAGCTGGACAATATGGCCAAAAATATTCTCACGTCAATTACATGAAATTAATATATACATTTAATACAATTAATGAGGCATGCTTGTTAGATCTCAAGGATACACATAATGTTTTATGGTGAGTAAGACTGCATACAAACATTGTTAACAAGAAAATCCACAAGGAACCTTTTTATTTGAATTTCAAGAGGTGTATTCAGTTTAGGACTGAATCCCACATAAATGACAGTTTGTTATGGTTCGAAATAATCATTTGTATTTGAATCAATAATTTGATGCTCTCTGCAACCACCATGGTGTAACATTTGTGCTTATTAGGCTCATGTAAGGCTAGACTACATATCAGTAGTGGTGGCACGGTGTGTAAAGGTGCCCTTCCACTTTTCCCCTGATTTCTGCATAAAGCTGAGGCAGCAGTGTTTTTGAAGAATGTTTCCATCCTGGGACTTCACACCCCATAGTCAACCACTTTCATTAGCTCTTGAAAGACGGATTTCCCTTTGTTCTAACTGATATCATGTCTTCGCTATAAAATATGAAATTGCACTCACTGTGTCCCCATTTTTTTTTTTTTTGAGCATATGGGATGATGACTGAACCAGTAGGCTTGTTTGTGAGCTTGGGTGCTTATGCTGGAAGTTTAGGAGCACAGACTTTGGCTTTTTGTATAATGGGATGTTGAGATGGTAATGTTACCTTTTCAAATGGTAGAAAATGTTTCTTGCATTTCCAGTCTATGTCAGCACAGGTCACCTGCATATCTTCCAATGGATATCCCTCTGCTGTCTATCCAGCTTTAAAAGTCTGAACATTTTCCAATACGTTACGTAACCCAATTCCTGTAGCCTAGAGGGGTGATTGTGCTGAAGGTTGACTCAAACACAGAACATCAATACATTTATCAACATTTATCGAAATTACTCATTACTTACCATCGTTATTGTGGGTTTTTTTTTTTTGGTAAAAATTAATTATCAAGAATGTTTTATCAACCAACCATAATTGACACCCAGCATGTAATGGTATTTGTTATCATTGTAGTTTGACTGATATCGTGAAAATAACAAACACTGAATGCCAGCCCTAGTTGTGTGCTTTTTAAAGGGACAAAACAGACCAACTATCAAAACATCTGAACCTCATGCGTGCATATCACCGTCTTCTTCCTTGATTTTATAACTGCATAGAGCACTCTTTGCATAAGGCACTTCCAGGGTGTGGTGTACCCTTCAGGCAATGCATTTGAGCTTCTACTTTTTCTAACAATGCAGTTTAGCTTGTTGCTTTTTAAGAAATGCCTTTTATCTGTAGCACACACACATGCATTTTTGGCATTATACAGCACACTTTGCATGAAGCACTTTGAAGGTGTGGGGCAATTTGCCGCTGACATAGACACACAATAACAACAGACAGCTCTTATTCACATTTCTTGTCTCTCTACAATGTCATATTTTCAAATAAAAGCCAAGTATTTTTGTTTTGTTTTTTCCCTGTATTCTTACAGTGGATAGTAGAGATTTGACTGTAAATGATGGGAGAGAGACGAGGGATGACCTCAGCTACACAGTCAGCATCTTCAACCCTAACTGTATGCCACCAGGACCCCCTTTGGTGGCTTCTTCTGCAGAGTCACATCTACAGTATGTGGTTGGACATGGTAATTTCTGAGTATTCCTCACAGCACAGCATGGACATTGGGACATCTGTTGCTGTGTCTTCCTGCTAGAGAAAGCAGTGATAAAAAAAAACAAAAAAAAAACACAGCACTAACCACCCACAGAAAGTGACTCAAACAGCTCTTCACATTCTCACCACCCTTTTCTTTTTTCTTCATTGACTGCCACTCTCTCCCCATTTGTCATTCATGGCAGGGCAAAGCCAGAGTTCTAGTTGATAGGCTTAAGGACCAACACCATTAAATATCCCCGCCTGATTAGTGCAAGGTAGACTGTCACATGGCATGACCAGACTCATGTGGGTAAATCACCACAGAAAACCTCTCATCATTGGGGGGGGGGCTCATCTGGTAGAGCACGTACCACATAGGCTTAGTCCTAACCGCAGTGGCCATGGGTTCAAATCTGACCTGTGGCCCTTTGCTGCATGTCACCCCCCCCCCTTTCCCCAACCTTCCTGTCTCTTTCGCAAAAATGGCTGAAAAAAAGAAAACCTCTCATCATTTTAAGATTCCCTTCTGATGAAGGGCATTAGCCAAATACTTGACACAACACAAACTGGATCAAAACCAGAAGCAAATAAGAATAGTGTCTGTTGTTATTGATCTCATGACCTATTTCCAATAGTCACTCGGCATTAATGACCTTCAAATGGCTGATATGTTACTATCGCTACTATTGACACCCCTTACAGTCTGACATTTTGCGGTCATTCAATATCAGATCAATTTTTGTCCAATGCGAGTCTGACAGAAAATCCTAATATTGGATATTAGGATATTTTGTATAACCTAATCTGAAAGATGGAGTCGACTGAAAGTGCAGACAGATTACAGAAAGGCTGAAGCAATAGACCAAATGAAGACTTTGCAGAGCTTTGACAAAAAAAGAGAAAGTGGGAGACCAAGTGCAATTTCCCAAACATCACCTCACATTTCACTTCTAGCAGTCTGGTAATCATTTCCTCTTGTGCTTAGATTGCCCTCTCTTGAGATTATTTTTTCCAGTATTGAGCGACACATTCCAGTAAGCCTTTTAACTATTAACTAAAGTGCACTTCTGTGTTATTCTCATCTCGAGCAAGGCTCAACTCTACATAATACCACACGATTAAAGATGATGAGCTCTTCTATCTTTGTCTGCACTGGGAATAGACAGATGGATGAGGTGAAGTGGCACTGTAAAATCTCCACATTAGACATTATCTCATCAAGATCAAATATCACAACTTTAGCCCAACCCATACTGGATTTTTGAGGCTACCTCCAATATCAGTATTTGAGTTTGTTTTTTTTAATCTGATAATAATATAAATCAATCTATAAATCATACACATACATTTTTGATAAAGATCCTTTAAATAAGCCTTTGTTAAAAGTTGTGACTCAGGTATGGGCTGATCAGGACATCTTGCAGCTGAAAAATAAACTTTTACATTCCTATGAATTTTTCTTTTACAATCTCTCACAAAAACCTCAACATTACCTACTGCCCTAAATGTTAATTGAGTGAGGTCTCTGCAGAGAAGCCTGTTGACAGTCATAATGCTAGTGCTAGTAGTGAACACATGACAAAGGTTACAGCTTTGGCAGGTCAAACCAGCAACACTGGAGTTGAAGCATGCTGAAGATGTCTTGGCCTGCACTGCATAATATTTGACATTTAAATGTCTACCAGCCTCACCACTCTCCTTTAAATCATCTACAATTCCACACTGCATTGTGTCTTAACGTTACATTCTGCACGTAACACGTCGTGCACCGCATGATATAACGACCATGAACTGAGTATTATGATTCCTTTGAGTAATGGAGGTTGTTTTGTAGCACCATTAATCGCAATGGTTATTCCTCTGATTACTGCTCTGCCACACGTTATAAACGTTATCTATTTTTGATTGGTCCAATTTGCCAATCCACTTCGAAGCAGGTGATAGCAGGAAGGCAACCCAAATAAACGTGAGGGAATCAAAGAGATATCCTTGTCCTTGCTTGTCACAGCCACCCCAGACATCGGCTAGGTTCATGGTTGCCATGCAAACAAGTGACAGCCAAGCTGCAGCCGCATGGGGCACGGTGTGCTCCGCTAACGTGTCGATGAGGGTTTACTTTATGTGGCTAGCTAGTAACGTTAGCCACTACCCAGCCAGACTGCAAACCAAACAGACACAGATAACGTTACTATCTCCACTGGCCAAATTCCTACGAACATTGCGTCGTTAAGATGACACAAAACTACCGTCTGGATCCTGTGTAAAAAAGAAAAATAACATCCTGCTGTTTCTGTCAGTCAGTGCTATCTGAGCACCGCTAGTTAGCGTAAGTTAGCACATAAAACATACGTTAGTTGGAGAAATACAAGTAACGTTCGCTGAAAATAGCAAGTTATCTTTCTCGCCGTGTTGGCGTGGTATAGTAAGACAGCAGTTAAGTGAAAACTCACTCTGTGTCGACCAGGGCAGCGCTCATACAGTTGTTTCCGAGCTTCCTTCCCAGTCCAGCGTCATAGCACGGGGGCTGTGGGGAGCAGCAAGCGGGTTGTGGCGGATGGTCGCAGTCGGCTGGGGTAGAAGTTGCTCCGTTTCAACATGGAGAGCGTGGAGCGGACTGGATCCTCCTGCTGCTGCTGCGGTGGGCTCATCAGGCTGCTGCCTACCGCACCGGGAGCTCTGGCGACACCTGTGGCCGCAGCAGCGCACAACATCTTCTGCATGGCGTAACACTGTACAGCAGATACCAACCATGAAGATCAGGTAGCTATGACCTACAGGAGCAAAAATTGTGTTTGGCAGGATAATCATGCAAAATTTTAACCCTTACATTGTACGTCACAGCGCTACATTTACTATAAACGCCTTTCTCTCAATTATCTTAAAAGTAGGACTACACAACGTGAAAATACTCCATTACAAGTTAAAGTCATACATTATTCATTTTTTTATTAAGGTATTATCAGCAAAATGGTAAATAGGCAAAGTATCAAAAAGTAGACTAAAAAGTACTCATTGGGCAGCTCAATGGCTCATGTCAGTATTATATACCATTTTATTGGATTATTATTACTCATGCATTAACAAATATTTATTGCTGTGGCTGATTGAGGTGAATGTGTTTTATATACTTTTTACCACTTCTGTTTCATTGTTTGGGTTCTACTTCAGCATACTCCCTCTGTGTTAGCAATCTAATATTTGACCTTTTTTTTGCTTTCATCTGCTGGGCCATTGTGACTTTATTTTGTCTTTCTTCAAATTGAATGTCCAAAGTCATTGCTTTAATGAGCTAAACATAAACAGCCATGTGAGAGCTGTAAAATGACACAGACATGCTAATATCAGACCGCAGGCCAGACATCAACAGCCACATGTACAGTACACTTATAATGACAAGTTTGGAAGTCAGGTCTTAACTTAATTTCAAGGCAAGGTCTCCACGTAGCTGTGTGGCTGCATGTTTTCCACTTAAAAGAGCACACTTCCTTATTTATGACTATTTTTTTTTTTTTTTTTTTTTTTTTTTATGTTTTCAGAGAATGCCAAAAAAAACTATTACCACCTCAGTCAGATGTGTAATCCATTATGGTGGATTTACTGGCACATAAGCATTTGAGCTCATCATTAAATTTGGATCACCCAGTTATCTTTTGTCCTATTTTAATTTTCTATTTGCAGGTTGGACTGCTGTCATAATGGCTCCAGCTCCCTGCGTGCTGTTTTATTGCAAATCACAGCACAGGAAACTAGAAAAAGACATTCAAATGCCAAATCTATTTTTAGATCCAACTTGTGGATCTGAGAGACATGAAACAAGGATGATGAGGAGGAGTGGAGGGAGACGTAAAGAAACGGGGGAAAAGGAGGGAGGGTACTGTAAAAGATGTGAGAAATACCAGGCTTAATGAAGCCAACATGCTGACGAATTATTATATTACCACCATGCCAGGAGTTCCCTGTAGCTACTGTGTGAAAATGATTACCCTTAAAACACCACCATATTGTACAAAATCCCTCAAGTGTAGAACTGATGTGAGCTTTAAAATTAGAACTTTTTGAAGTCTGTCAGAAGCGCTGTGTAGGGTTTTTCCTCATGAAGTAGGAAACAGAAACGCTATTATTTATTCATCCTTTGAGGGTGCACTTTGCTACCTGCAAGCTCAAAGTTGCTCTGAATAATGCAGAGGTGTGCCAGCTCAATCCTCCTGTGCACCATGCAGCACATTCAATAGCTTTGCTCCTCTTAGTACTTTCCATTTGACTGAAACAATTCAAAAACTATTTGCATAATGAATTTAACAACTGTGCTATTTCTAGTTAGGCTGTCACACAAGTTATGTTTTCAATGATATTAGCTTGTAAAATGTTACATAACACAACAACTAGCATATTCTGAGTCACATCAGCCTGGAGATAGTATAACATTATGGTGAGAGTAAAAATCTGTAATTATATTGAAGATGCTTGATTCTAGTAAAGAGGAGACTGATGCCACACTCACTCATACACAGATTCAAACCACACACTACAGCCATACACATATGTGGGGTAAAAATGTAGTTACATCTTTAATACCATTTTGTTTGACAGATTAAAAGGTATTCAAATATTAAAATCTTGCTCCTTTTATATTTTTGCATTGTACCAGCAAGCATATCATAAAGCATTTCAAAAACATCCTGAAACTTTGCATCTATTTGCTATTCTTGTTTCTCAAACACAAGTGCCTTCAATCGTTTTAAGTACATTACGATACATTAAAAATAAAACATGGGCTTAAAAATATCTACAGCCTAACTGCACATATTAATTATCTTTACAAAAAAGCCGTACCTGCCTCATGGAAAATTCTGCCCTTTAGAAGCTGAAAATGAGGCTTGTGCTGCTCTGGTGATTTTAACATCTCAGGAAATGTCCATTAGACAGACCAGATATGTAGCAGGAAGTGATATAACATTGTTGTTTCTATGAGGAATGTACAATGTACAAAATAAAGACATTAACACAACAATGGATGTGACATTGACGCAGTATGGTTTTTCTATCACCATACCTCCAAGTAAAATGTTCAGTTGTCATTCTTGGATTTCCTGAGCTTTTGTTTAATGTGACACATCTCTTTAATCTTAAAAACTAATCAAAGTAAGACTGGGACAATCAGAGGCACGGTGACAAGAAAAAGGTTACAAACAGTATCACAAAGAACTGGCCAAAATATAATGAAGAAAGATACTGATAAAAATAAACATCTCATAGTTTTAAAAAGTGGACAGTGTAAAAAGACAAATGCATCCAGTGCATTATTCACTACAGTGCATTCAAATACAAAAGACTCTACAACAAACAACAAAACTCCTTCATTAAAAGGCGTTGCACAGTTCAAATTGCCTTAAGAGGTGCAAAAACTATTGGCTGTACAATCCAACAAACTTCAATAAAATATGATATATTTAAAAACTTAATTCTAAGGTTGCTATAACAAGGTAAAATCACAACAGTCCCTCTTTATCTTTTATAGTTTTGGCTTAAGCAGTAAAGCAAAAACAGAAGAGTGCCACCTATTGGTATTATAGCACACAGGTTTTTAAAAGGCACAGTATTTATACCAGCAGTTTTTTTATGCAGCCATACTAAAGGTTCATTTAATAACAAGATTTTCTTTTGTCTAAAATGTCTGTATTAATACCTATACAGCAACAACATATTACCTGAGCTAAAGATGTAATCATCAGTAAGTCATACAGTATACAGTAGTAAGCAAGCAGAAATAAAACAACAACAACAACAACAACTGAGCAATACAAAAGTATTCAATTAAAAGAAAGAATCCAAGACAGAAGTTTTCATATAATCAAAAATATTTTTGGTCAGTGATTATGTCCACTATCATATCTCCATATACAGTTTTCTCCATTGTCAAACATTCAACATTTTTAACGAATAAATACCAGAAAAAGAGGTTTGAATCCAGAAAAAGCTACAGGGTCCCTCACAAGAGCATGACATGTATAAACAATAAATACAACACAATCTGTTTAAAGCATTCCCTTTACAAATGTCTGCTGAGTTTCTTGCTAAGAGTAAGGAGAGAAGCAGAAGACCTGAGCGGTCTCTCTGGCCTATGCATTGTGGTACCCGTTTTTGCGGAAACCTTTTTTGGGTTCTACGTTCTCGTAAATAGAGAGCGCAGCTGTGTTTTGGTAGATTAGATCCACATTGGTTCCAGTTCTTGACCTGATGATGTCCATGGCGCACTGGTTTAAGAACACATACTGATCCTGCAGGGACACCAAATACAAAAGTTTGCTGAGCTGCAGCATACTGATAATTTCATGTACAGTAAGACAAAAACCACAGTGAATGTGACTGTATCCTACCTCTGTTTGCACCATTAGGGGCCGGTGCATGCGCAGATCATGGACAATGCCATACACATCCACAATATTTTCTCTTTCAATCTGGAAGATCAGACGATCAATGGCTATGAAGGTACCTGTGCGCCCAACACCAGCACTGAATGTAGACGAGGTAGACACATGGACAAGAGAGAAAAAGAATGTCGGGTGAATTTTTTGTGTCATTTCTGAAAGTTACATAGGATTGAAGGCAGAAGTGTGTGTGTGTGTGTGTTGAGTCAAACCTGCAGTGGACTACAGTAGGAGAGTGTCTGGAGTATTGGTCCATGTGTTCTCTGACTAAATGTCTGAAACTGATGAGGAGTTCAGTGGTTTCTGGTACCCCGTGATCTGGCCAGGCTGTGAAGTGGAAGTGACGCACTGAGCGGGTCTCTGCTGTTTTCACCTGGAGAACAACAACACGCAAACTCAAAATAGATGTTAAATACACCATGATGAGTGATGGTGACTGTCACACTGTGGATTTCTTTCCTCTTGAGAGGGTTACATCTCACCACTTACATTTTTAATGTCAAAGTCCCGGATGGTCCAGTCTTCAAGTGGTATTTCAGAGGTTGTTGTCACAGTGATGTTTTCAAAGTGCTTCATGCCGGAACTCCAGTACTGCTCACATTTTACCTGGCAAGGGAAAACAGTCGTTGCGTCCATGTGCATTAACTTGCATGTTGCTACTAGTCGTGGTGCTTGTGTTTGTGTTTGCACTCACTCGTCCCTGCTCATTACAGCGTGTCAGCATGACGAGGGTCTGTACGTTCTTCTCCCATATCATCCTCCAGAACTCGTTGACTGTGGTGGGCAATGGACCCTGAGCTGCAATAAACTCCTTCCTGGAGTTGTAACCCTGCCAAATGAAACATCAGCCCAGCCACAGAACACAAACATCCACCCTGTTCAGTACTTTTCTCTGAGATTCTCAGGTGTCCCAAACATCAATGTGCATGAAGGCGGAATAGTTTAAGTAGCATGGCATTAAGCAGAAGAATGAGCAGTTATGTTGTTCAGTAGGATGTTTACTGATACTGAAGCAATGACTGAAGCAGAGAGCTGCCTCGACAAGTGTCAGTACGCACCGGCATGTAGTTAGCATTGATGTAGTCGTCATAGGGACTTCCATGGATAATAGAGAGTTTCACCCTAGAGGAATCATCTAGGAGGCGAGAGAAGAGGGTAAATGGAAAAATCTACCATGTGTAAAATGTCATGGCTGCACTGATGTTCAGTTTTCTGCAATGTGAAAGAATTTAAATTAATTGAATTATTGCAGTGATAACAGATGCACCATGATAGGCGATGCTATAGTTTAAAGAGAGAGGAGTGTTACTGTTGAAAGAAGCAGAGGTGGATTTGTGAAGGTGACTCACAGGGAAGCACGTTGTTGTAGCGGTTCTTGGGCTTGTTCTCCATAGTCAGAGCGCTTGTTTTTGACTGACCCGTACCAACAAGCTTCAGGTCCTTTAAAAGAAAGGGGAAAAAAAATGTGACTCACGATTTGATGGCTCACTTTACGCCCAAAATCTAGTGCATGTGCAATACCACAGACAGCAACTACATATCAGTATGGAAGCACAGTCACTGAGATATTTGACCTCCAGTTACTAATAAATTTCATGTTTTGTTTTTGTTTTTTACTGCGAGTCCACCGCTTTGCACCAGTGAAGTATGTCGCAAATTGTAAGCATTACTGTAAAACTGATGTTTGGTCCAAATGTCTTTCAAACACTGCTTCATTTGTACCAGTACTGATTTATCTTTAAACATTACAGCATTAAAGTGTCTGACATATCTGAAGGAGAATATATTCAATATTCAATATAAACATTGAACTTAATCACATTTACACATATTAAAATTACATGATTAGATCGATCTGGAATAAACTACAAAATATACTGGACAATATTTTGATACTGATCCCATTGGCCACTAAATGTTTTTTTTTTTTTTTAGCAATAATTGTCTGCTATGAATAGGCACATTTTCTATCAGAAGCCCTTGAATATTAAGTTTTTGTTTCACCTCAAACTCTTCAGCAAAGCCACAGTTGGAGTCTGCTTTCTGCTTCTTGTAGTAATCCTCATAGTCCTCCACCCTCACCGCCACACTTCTGCTCAAATGGACACCGGAGATAAGACAAGAAATGAGTTTTGTTCAGAAAACCATTTCAGCACAGTTCAGTCTGTTCCGGTCATGATGTGTAGATCTGATTATACTTTATTATTTATAGGATTTATACTTACACTTTGGCTCTGGAAAAAGAAAGAGGAAAAAGCAACATTGACTAACAGCTATAAGCATTGTTGTCCATTTACTTTGAACTTACAATAACATGGTAAAAATGAAAGCCTTACCTCATTGAATGAATCTGAATGTCTGATGATTCTTTGTTAGATAACCTACAGTTCATAAATAGAGAGTCTGGTGTTTACTCCTATACACATTTTTATTTTATTTTACTGGTAATTTCTATCAATTATGACAATGACAAACCTTTTCCAGTAGATGATGAAGCCAATGAGGATGATGAAGAGTACAAAAAAAATTCCCAGTGTTACTCCGACAGCAGTCCCAATGACAGCTGAAATGTTGACAAAGATTACGACAGAGAGTTATTTGGGAGCGTTTCATAGCAAAACAGACAAACATAAAATGTGATTCTGGGTACCTGGGTTTTGTGGGAGTTGAACAGTAGGGTAGAAGTTTGTAATTGTGACCAGTGAATATTGAACATTCACAAGGCCATCTGTCGTAGTCAGATTTGTGCACAACACAATGGCGTATCTGCAGGATAAGAGATATCATTTTTTTTTATATGTATGTATGTATGTATGTATGTATATATATATATATATACATATGTATATATATATATATACACACAGATCTTACATTTTGACTTTTGACTTTCTTTTTAGGTCTATAATGAAATAAGTATCACAAAATAACTAATGCTGTAATATTTGCTAGATGATGTAATGATTTGTCAGTATCTGAAAACCTGCATAACTTAACATGATAAATCAAATTATCAAGATAAAATCATTACTTAACATACAATGAAAATGCATTGCTAACATTAAAAAAAATTCAAGTGTTACAGATACATCATTAGTCATTTTAATGACTATTGAAACAAAACAAAACACAAACATACATTATTACACATTATTAAGAAGTAACAACAATAGTTGGCAGTTCAAATACATATGATCTTATATAATATAGCAATAACCTATAAAGAAGATGATTATTCAGTCATTGAGATTTTACTATAATATACACAGTATCACTTTTGTTCTTACATGTATTTTCCAGTGGCATCCAGAGGACCATTAGTGTAACCGTTCCATTTGGATTCATCTCCTACTTCTATGCTCAGATGGTTGTTTCCACTGCGTGACTGGACACTGGTCTCTCTGATTGTTGCCAGGTATACTGGAGTATCCTTTGCCTTCCACTGATCATAGGTTTTCCCCAAGTACATATTCAAATTGTCACCTGAAAGGTCTGGAATAACCATTGAGTCTTAATCATATGAAACAAATAAAGAAAATATAAGAAATACCTACGACTCAGCATAAATAAATGGATCTCCAGGACTGATTCACAACAAATTGTCACTTCCGAATGAATGGATTACGATGACGTGACATAATTATAAAACACACCCTGACATTAAGAAAAGAAAAAGAAACCCACCAGAGGGGCTGTTTGTCACCATCACTCCGACATGTGTGATTGGCCCATTGGTGTCACTCAGCAGCTCTGTGTTAATCTGAAGGGAGAATCTGTTGTATACCGTCTCACTCACCAACAACAGTGACTCATAGTTGGGTGGAATGTTTGGAGCTTCAAGAATAAAAATTATGAAAAGAGAAAACGATTTGGTTTTGAGAAGTTCTTACTCATACATCTTACATCACAAAAACATTTTTAAAAAACTGTAAAGAAAATACAGAAATAGAGTTTTGAGCTTGCTACCTTAACCAGCCTAGCATATTTCTAGTGAGTGTCTCAAATGACTGGATCTCTTTCAGCATGAGCAACAGACAAATAAAGGTTTGCTGCATGTATCTCAAAAAAAATTCAAAAACCTGTATTAAAATATGTTTGAATTATGTTTGATTATTAGTATTTGCATTCTACAGTTCTACAGTGTAACTATAATGTCCACAAAGCATAATGTCCTACCTGTAATGCCTGTGTGGCATTTCAGAGACACAGGAGTGCTGGGCTCTCCACAGCTCAGTGTCTCCACAGACAGCTTGTATTCAGTATTGTGACGAAGATTGGAAACAGTCTGACTGCAACAGGTGTTTGTCGAGTTGCTGATCTTGCTGTCGTTTACAGTGACCAGGAAGCCGGAGTGCTGGCCACTGGGTGCGGTCCAGGACAAGACGATTTTTGCATTTGGTTTGTTTGGACCGTTGCACTTTAAGTGTTTCACTGGGCTTGCCTCTGCAGCATCACATAGAAATGAATGTTAGGAGAAACATAACACTGATAATTCACAAATAAAACAGTTTTTGATATTAAACTAGATTAATATATAATAATATTGGCCAAAAATATAATTGCTGCATCATTTAAGTCGAGCAATTTCCCTTCCATTACTTAAAAAAACTGTGTCCATCTGTCAGCAACATCCACTTCACTTTCTGATTAAAAAAAATGTATTAAAAATATCTAAATTGTCCTTATTAGATAAAATCTTAAAACTAGAATGCCACACTTTGTAACTGTAATTACACCTAAAATAAGCTTGCATTTCACATTTTTCATGCATGTTCAGACAAAAGACAAAATTATTTGAAACCATGTGATAGCAATATGAAATTTATCAAACTGTTATGATCATACTTGTGCAGCTGGAATTCGATGTTGGAGCACTCTGTGTTCCGTCAGAGGTCTCTGTGGTGACATTATAGCTATAGAGGCTGCCAGGATCCAGCTTATAGATAGTATACTCAGTTTTGGATGTTATGTTACTGATGGGCCCATCTTGGCCTTGCCAGGTCAATTTGTAACGATAACCTCCTTTGTAATCAGCAGGTTGTTTCCATGTGACTGTGATGTTGTTCTCTTCTGCCTTACGAGGCACAAGAGACTCCACACTCAATGGTCCTGTATGCAAGACATTTAAGAGATGTAAATGTTACTCCAGATATAAAAAAGGTGACAGAGGAGAGTGCTTGTGCTTGCACATTGCTTGGGTACAGAAATAAAACCCTTACTTGTAGTAACAAAGTAGATGTGAACCCTCTCACTCTCAAAACCCATGACACCCACTGTTACGATGGAGATGTTGTAGGAAGTCCCAGAAAGCAGGGGGGCAAAAGTGTGACTGGTGGTGTTGGTAATGAAGACTCCATCTCCCTGGGATGGTGTGTTGGTCAGTTTGTAGACGAATGATGCACCAGTCATCAGAGGAGCTTCCTCCCACCTAATTTCAATGGAACTGGTTGTCTTTGTCAGGACTTCAATTGACCCGGGAGGGTTAGGGACTGGGAGGGGTAAGGAGTGGAATTGAAGCATGTTAACTTCAACAAGCAGAGTTATTCTTCCATTCATCAACTCAAAACATTTTTATGATATTGCTATCCTTCCACAGTGAGTGAGTAATGTCACTCAGAAGGATGATAGAGGAGTAACCATTATCGTTTCATTGCACATCGTGTTCTTTAAAGCACGATCAGCTGCGCTTGCAACTGCAGGACTACATCATTATATTACAAAAAATAAAGTCAAAGAAGATATCACTGTTGTTCCCAATGTCAAGAAAATTTTCATGGCATAAATAAAACCTGAAAAACTAAAAACTAAAAATGTGCAGAACTTCTTCTGCATTACTGGTTACAACACCACTGAAAACTTTAATTGTTAACACATTTATCATACTTACAAGTTCCATTAGTGACGGATCTAGATGATGCACTGAAGGGTCCACTATATGAGATTACCCTGGCAGTGTAAAGCCTCCCTGCGGACAGGCTTTCAAACAGAGAAGAGGTACTGGTAGAGTTAGTCTCTTTCTCCTCTATAGCTGAGGAAGTTCCATTTAGATAAACCTTGTAATATTCCACTTTTCCAGAAGGTTTGGGCCATGACACCAGGATCGAACTATTGGAGCCCTGGCTGGAGATGCTGGGTTGCACTGTCTCAGGCTCTGTTAATGTACACAGGAGGAAAGATTAAAGCTAAATCAATTAGTTGAAATAAACAAAACAGAAATGAAAGGTGAGAATCTTACTAGTGTACTGCGAGGTGCATTCTGCTTCCCCTTCGATGCCATCCGCTGCCCTGACTGAAACACAGAAGGTGCATTCGGTCCCAGGGGTGAGCGCTGAGATCTGGGCAACGTTTTCTGCAATGGTTTTGTTTTGGGAGCCACAGCCACTTGTCTGAATCCGATATTTATATTCACTCTTATCCTCCAGTGGTACTTCCCAAGTCAGATGTACAGTGGTTGTGTTTAAGGTTTTAGCCTTCAACGATCTAATTCTATGAGGCCCTACAAACAGAGAAGAGAGGGTTAATTTTGAAAACAACAACATTAGGCACACTTGTTCTTCCATATTCTGTCAAATTAGCTGCACTTCCCTCAGTACAAAAGTTACAGACAGATAAAAGGTAAAGGAATAAAGATAAACTAAATGTGTTTCGTTAAGTGTGTAATTGTCTTCTTTGGTTGTTTTGCTTATTTAGCTTTGTTGTAATATTGTAAATGTCCAGGTGTAGAGACAGTGTATGTATACATATATACATACGTGTATAGTAGGAGACTGTCACAGGAGATGCCTGAGTGCCATCTGGTGTCTGTGTAGTGACAGTGAAGTTGTAGCTGCTCCCAGATGAAAGTCCATTGATTTCGTCTTTGGTGTTAAAAACTACTTTTTCAGAAGAAGGAAAGGAGCCATTGGTGACTTGCACCTTATATGAATAGTGAGATTTGCTCTGCCTTTGTTCCCACACCAAGGTCACTGAATTTGTGGTGATTTTTTCCTCTCTCAGGCTGCTTACAGGATATGGTCCTGAGAAAATAAAACAGATGAGACACAGTGGATATAAAAAATAAGTTTTCAGTCAGATTTTGGGCAAAAATAGCATCTGCGGTTCGCCACAAAGACATAAGGGGTAAAGAAACAAGCATTTGGGAGTTAATATGCTGTAATAATTATGTACTCAGTATGCCACTTGGTGCTTCTGGCCTTGAAATGATGTCAATGGACACCCATCTAGCTCATAAATCACATTTCTAAATAGATGAATGAATAAACTCGAATCGAACAATAAAAACTGACTACAGACAGAAAAAGACTAACTTTAGAAAAAGAAAACTATTAAGAAAATATAATAAAGTTTACCATCCACAGTAATAACCCTTATGTGATCTATGTGTATCAATCACACTCACTGGTATAGTTCTGTGCTGTCACTGCTGTGCTCTCATAGCCATATACGCCTACAGTAACAACAGAGATGTTGTAGGGGCTTCCAGATTCCAGTCTGTCCAACAGGAACCAGTTGTTTTCAGTCAGATAGGAGCCATTAACGGTGGACACACTGAAGTTGTATTTATTATGGTCCATGTCCTCTGGAACTGGCCAGGTAAAGTTGATGGACTCCACAGTCTGAGACTCCACTGTGATGGGGCCAGGAGGGTTGGGAACTGAAGAGGAAAAGGAATACTGTTTCATTAGAGCTTAATTCAAATAAGCATTTATTAAATAAATGGTCAAAATACATACAAAATGCAAAAGTACAAACAGATTTGATTTACAAGTCACAATCTTGATGTAACTCACGAGTTGCGTTGCAAATTCTTTGACTGTAGCTCTCAAAAGATCCACTTGTGGTGAACACCTCTACACAGTAAAGCACTCCTGGTATCAGGCGCTGAAATACTTTGGTTACAGTAGTGTTGCTCAGATCCGTGCTGTTCCCCACCAACTGCCCATCTCTGTACAGCAGGACAGTGTAGGAGACCACCGCCCCAACTGCTGGGGTCCAGCTCACTGACATGGTAGTTGTGTTTCCTATGGCTATGATGTCAGAAACTGCCTCAGGCCCTGAAGGAAAAAAGATTTGAATTTAATGTAATATACATTGAGATAATCTTAAATATCTCAGATCTGTCTAACATAATGAGCACACATTAAGTTAACTTGAAAAAAATAGGCAGGGTGGAGAGTAACACAATAATTGTAACACAGTTATTGTATTCTAAAATGTTCTATGATGGACTCTAGACTGAACATTTTAAAGGAAGACCTGCATTACAAACTGGAGTTGTGGCATTCGAAATATGTGGGAATTTAACAGGCAGGGCGTTTTTTTTTGGGAGATTAAAGTGGCAATAGACAAGTTTTTTTGCTTTTATTTATGAATTAATTTAGGAATAACTTAGGAATTAAATGTTGATTGCACAATGTGATGACTATAGAACAATGACACCGCCTGTTTCACCTTCAGATTGGTTCCCTATAAGCCTTGCTTTCGATATACAACTCTATCTGTCGCTGGGTACAAAATCTCCTGGGAAAAAATGGAGTCACTGTGGAAACACTACCCAGCAAAAGAAAAAAAGGGTCCTGTTGTCAGATGGGGCAAGGAAGGTGAAGCATTCACTCAATGGAGAGAGCAATGGTTGGACTGGGCCAGAAATTCAGCCCTGAGCTTATCCGCTGGGATCATTTCCAAGTAATACCACTGGGAAACACTGGGGGTTGAAAAGTTGTCTGTTTCCACTTTAACCCATAATAGGGACTAAAAATCATTTTGTCACCTTTGCTTGGATTTTGAGCATTCTGGTGTTTTTTTTATAGTTGTCTCTCATGTCTGTCATATATATAAACACATTTTAGAAATGTTGAAGACATACTTGTGTAACTTGATGTGTTTTCCCTTGTGGACTTGACCCCTTCTACAACTGTAAACACATAAAAAGTGTACAGTTCTCCAGGTGTCAGATGGAAGAAGGTATAAGTCTCTGTCTCTGTTTGATTTTTCTGAACCTCTATGGCGTCCTGGAGCGCTATCACCAGGTAGGAGTAGGAAGTCTTAAAATCACTTTGTTTGACCCACGTCAGCCGGATGGCTGTTGTGTTCACTTCACTCACTGTGAGGTTGGTCACTGCTTTGGGCACTGTAGCAAATACAGCAGAGGGTTATATAAGGCCAAAAACCTCAACAAAGGTATTTTATATTTTTGTGGTTTGTGGTTTTGTGTATATAGGATATCATAAAGTTAAAGCAGTATAGAACCAATTAAGGCTTCAGCAGTTTCGCTGTGTTTAAAAAGAAGGTCTTACGTGTGTAATTGAATGTCTGTTCCTCCGTGGATTCAATTCCTGGTTCTATTCTTGTGATGACACTGATATTATATCTAGTTCCTGGCTTCAGGCCAAGTATATCTTTGCTGTTATTGCTTGTTTGAAATGTTTCTGTGGCGTTGGTGGTGTAGGTTGTAATCAAGTATATGTAATATGACTGGGCTCCCAGCGGGTATGACCATTCCACTCTGATCGAGGTGGTGGATTTAGGGTGGGCTGCAATGTTCAACACAGGGTTGGGCACTAGAAAGATGACAAACAAGATGGAAATGTTAGTTAGAAAAGTAATTTGATAAGAAGAGATTTCTGTCACATACTTTATGATGCATTTATAATATACAGTAAGTTATGTAATATGCAGTATTCTTAGGTGCTGGCAAAAACAAACCACTGGGTTGTCATATAAATATTGCAAATTTGAATTAAAACACTCCAAGCAATAGAGACACTTCTCTGTCCTTTGGTGTCTCCTTGTTGTACTCACGAGTGAAAGTAGAATAACTGACAGCCATGCTCCTTAAATTTTGGGGTCCAACTGTTTCGACAGTTATATTGTAGCGAATTCCAGAGAAAAGCTGGGACAGCTCTGTGCTATTGAGTGTGGAGGTTTTGTTTTGTAGCTCGCTATGCTCAGACTGGTGATAAGTGATATGGTAGCTGATGTCTGGAGCACCCTCCATCAAGACAGGAATCGCCCACTTCAGGAGGAGCGACGAGTTTGTCCTGTCACTGATGATAATGGAACCAGGAGGCGTGGGACCTAAGAGGTGTGAATAACAGGTACAGGTCAGTAATATTTTCCTTTAACTGTGTTGTTTAAAAAAACAAACAAATATAAAACAAAAAGTTTTTGCAGTCAGGCTCTAGTGTGGTGATTCTGGAGACATGCAATTGGTGAGATCAAACACACAATGTAAAGAGCATTTTGTTAGCATGGTGTTTCGACAAAATATCACATTTACTGAATGTGTTTAATGGTTTAAATCCATTAAATGAACTACTTTTACTTACAAAACATTATTAGAAGTATAACCCATATTATTTAGCTGCTCTCAAGATCTGATCAAGAAAACCCCATGAAAACAACAACAGAAAAGGATGTTAAACTTACTAGTTGCAAGTGAAGCCTGGTCAGACATGTTGTTTAAGTTTCCAGCTACAGCTGTCACTATGATATCATAGATTCTCCCAGGATATAAATCAGTAAAGTTGGCTGTGGTGGCTCTTGTTACGGTGGTATTCGAATAGTTCAGTATCGTATTTGAGATTGTCACCACGTAATGATCAACATTCCCTTTAGGCAAAGTCCAGCTGACAGACAAGCTATTAGTTCCTTGTCCTGTAATGTCCCCAGGCTTCGCAGGCCCTGTACAAAAAAACAAGTATAAGGTGTTTTTTTTCTTATAATTACCTTGTGAAAAAACATAATATGATGTGTCACATTTTGAAATGACAAAATGTAAATAAAGTACATATATTTGCTGTTAATGCATATTTTAATCAATTAAAAGCTAAAATATTGAATTTTGATTATTAGATATTAGTACTCCATTCACCATACTTCCACTCTATTTATTCCTGTATTTCGGGATGTAGGGGGCTCTGCATAGAAATAGCACCTTTGTTGTCTGATGGCTGGACTCTAACTGGCAGAGTAGACAGGCCTCACTGGCTCTCATCCATTTCCTAAATTTCTCACGTGCTCACTGTCTCAGCTGGCAGGCTAAAGCACATTAGAATGTGAATCTGCTGAGTGTCTATGCCTGACCCTAAGATCCAAACAATGGCACCAGCTCGACCTCATCGTCATGGCACAAGAGGCACTGACCAACATCAACATCAGTCAACAGCAGTCATCCAGCTTTTCCTCACCTCCCTTGACCAAGTGCTCTCTGCCTCCAACCAGCAAAGTGCTGTGGACAAATGGAACTGCCTATATAACTTTATTTAGGCCCTTGCAGCTTATGGCAAGAAAGCGAGGAGGAACACAGACCAACGCAGCAGAGATGGAACCAGTCATCAAGGGCCAAATGTACTGCTTCCCTCAAGCACAAGGCAAACCATCAACAAAGAACTTTGAGACTCTGAGAGAAGCTAAAAACAGAGGCCAGCAAAGAACAAAAATCTGTGCCAACAACTACTGGGCTGAGCTCTCCTCCAACATTCAGACCATCTCTAACATGGGGGACATCAGGGGCATGGATGAGGGGATCAAACAAGCAACAGGTCCCCCCCCATCATGAAAATGGTGTCATTCAAATCCAAGTCAGGTGAAGTCATCACCATTGGCAGCAAGCAGATGGAAAGGTGAGCTGAACACTACATGGAGCTGTACACAGCAGCAAACACTGCGTCCGAGGCAGTGTGAACAGCATTGCAAGCCTGTCTGTGATAGAGGAGCTTAATAAAGAACAAGGGAGAAGCTCAGCAAAGCCACCGATAGCCTTGCATTCAGCAAAGCCCCAGGTGCTGACAGGATAACACCCAAAGTCATCAAACTTAGGAAACCTTTCTTACTTCCACATCCTCACAATATCCTCCACCTCTATTGGAATGAAGGAGTTCTCCCCCTGGATGTGTGTGATACCAAGATTGTCATGATGTACAAGAACAAATGACAGCAGTAACTACCTTTGATCTTCACCCTTCACCAGCTGCAGGAGAAATCCCAAGAGCAGAGGACCCCTTGATCTTGCCTCTATCGATCTCACAAAGACCTTTAACCTTGTCGGCAGAAATGGTCTCTTCAAGCTTCCTGTGAAAATTGTAAACTGTGTTCTTGCGCCAACTCTCTCTGGTATTCTCTTTTCTCTCCTGCTGGTGTTTGCATTTGGCTCAACCCCTGATGGTATCTACCTACACACCAGAGCTGACACCAGACTGTTTAACCTTGCCTGCTTGCAGTCCAAGACCAAAATAACCAGTGTGCTCCTGAGGGGAATGGTATTTACAGACAATGGACGCGTCATCAGCACCCTGCAATAAGACAGTGACGCCTGGACCACCTGCACCAGCCAAGAAAAACGGCTGAACAACTTCCACCTGGGATTGCCTACGCCACATCCCGGATATTACATGGCAGGAGAGAGTACCTAACAGTCCTGGAACAAGATCATTCCTCCAGCATGTTTACCATGACTCCAAGGTTGGAAGACTGACAAAAGGCACACATCCTTACTACAGAAGAATAGACATAAGGGAACTGCAAGCAGCATCTCCCTCTTCTGTACCAACCTGTTGTTAGGTTTATTAATGTTTTGTTTTGTCTGACCAACAAGAAGAACCGGAAAACCCTCCTAGGAAGATATAACCCTGATACACCTGAACTTCTCCTTTGAGAGGACTTGTTATTCTACACCTGGACTTGACTTATATTAGCCTCTGAATGTCGTCCTACTTGTGATCATTCTCCACCAGGTCTCCTCAGCAGACCTCCTGACAGTATCAACCACATTTAAACGCTTACTTACTTGTGTACTGAGTAACAGCAGTGGTCTGTCCCTTAGTATGGTTGTCATCTGCCACTGCAGTAACATTTATTTTATACTGGACACCAGCAGTCAGGTTACTAATGGTCATAGATGTTTCAGACACATTTTCAGTGGCACTGAAATTTCCATCTGTCCACTCCACTGTATAGAAGGAGCTGTTTCCTTCTGGTTCACTCCAGTTCACAGACACAGAGGATGTGGTGACGTTTGTGACAGTGAGATTTCTGACTAGTTCAGGCCCTGTGATGCAGGATAAATACACAATGAGGAAAAACACGACACAGATTGATGAAAACATCTAACATTAGAATTGAGGTGTTACATGAAGAGGGCTAACTTGGTCAATTAAACGAACTAGATTAAAGAAGATGAACATCCATGAACAGATGTTGAATGCACAAAGTGTGGCTTACTTGTGACTGAGGTGAATGTGTAAGGGTCTCCTTCTGTCTCATTGTCTCCAGCAACAGCTGTGATGGTGATTGTGTATTTAGTACCAGAGATCAGCTCTGACAGCACAGCAAAGTTATCATTTGTGTATGTAGTCATCAGCAGTCCACCATTGTGCCACTCCAACCTGTACATGAACACCTCACCAGGAGGTGAGGCCCAGTTCACAGAGATGGAGGAGGTGTTTTGGGACACAATGTGATGGTTTCCAATTATACCTGGTCCTATACAGGAGAGGAGAGGAGAGGAGAGGATAAGACTTGGGAGTAAAACCTGTAATCTGAGATGAAAAGAGCAGCAACTAGATGAAGAAAAAAGACAATTAGAAAAGTACTCACATCAAGACAAATAAATTATAAAGTATTACATTTTTTTGGGATTTAAGCACTAAAACACAAAACGGGGTAGAGCCACCATGATCAGAAAAATCATATTCATCATCTTACTTGTATGATGAAAAATCTGTGCCATTTCACTTTCTGTTTGGTTATCTCCAGCCACTGCTATGACAGTAAAACTGTAATTCACTCCAGCAGTCAGCTCAGTGATGTTTAGTTTTGTTTCAGTGATAGTGACCCTCCCGTTAGTTGATCCATTAGTCCACTGTACTCTATAAAAGGAGCGCTTTCCCTTTGGTTCAGTCCACATCACATACACTGAGGATGTGGTGACGTTAGTGACACTGAGGTTACAGACTACTTCAGGCTCTGTGAGGGAAAACGTGTTAAATGGGTAAATAGAGAGTTTTTATCATTTCATCAAGCATCTACTTTGAAAATCTTTTAAATTAGTAGTAACAGTGAAAACATGAGACATGCTGCTCCAGCAAAGTGATCAAGCTGCTTCCATCCAGCTGGAAGTTCATTTAGCATCCTTTTTAAACATCGACTTTTTCATGTAGCCACATTTCTTAAGGCAGACACCCAGGGTCATCCTTAACAGGTGACCAAACCCCCTCGTCTGACTTGTGTCATAACAGAGAAAAGGCAGCTTGACATAGAGACTGACTTTCCACTGCACAATGAAAAGTGAATCAACTCTGTGTTGACGACTCATTTCAGCTGCTGTATCCAGACCTCATTCTCTCAGTCCCTATCTAGAATCTTTAGCCAGAGCTACGGAGCAAAAACAAAACTGGACCAACAAAAATACAAACATTTGCCTCACTGCTGAACTCTCTGATCATCACTGTGATCCAGTTCAACAGCATCACTGAAGCTGATGCCCAACACAGCCTCAGTACAACCAACAACTGTCTCACCCTCCTGTGAGGATACAACCCTGATACACCTGAACTTCTCCTTTGAGAGGACTTGTTATTCCACACCTGGAGAGTCTTCTCCACCAGGTCTCCCTCAGCAGACCTCCTGGACACGTATCAACCACATTTAAACGCTTACTTACTTGTGTACTGAGTAACAGCAGTGCTCTGTCCCTTAGTATGTTGTCATCTGCCACTGCAGTAACATTTTATTTTATACTGGACACCAGCAGTCAGGTTACTAATGGTCATAGATGTTTCAGACACATATTTCACTGGCACTGAAATTTCCATCTGTCCACTCCACTGTATAGAAGGAGCTGTTTCCTTCTGGTTCACTCCAGTTCACAGACACAGAGGATGTGGTGACGTTTGTGACAGTGAGATTTCTGACTAGTTCAGGCCCTGTGATGCAGGATAAATACACGGAGGAAGAGGAGAAAGAAAACTCATGACTGTGGCAAGTACAAAATAGGAGAGTGCAGACACCCATACAAACAAACTACAAACAGCAAAAAGCTGTAATTCAAAATAGATAAAATGTGTTTACTTGTGACTGAGGTGAATGTGTAAGGGTCTCCTTCTGTCTCATTGTCTCCAGCAACAGCTGTGACGGTGATTGTGTATTTAGTACCAAGAGATCAGCTCTGACAGCACAGCAAAGTTATCATTTGTGTATTTAGTCATCAGCACTCCACCATTGTGCCACTCCAACCTGTACATAGAACACCTCACCAGGAGGTGAGGTCCAGTCTCACAGAGATAGGAGGAGGTGTTTTGGACAACAATATGATGGTTTCCAATTATACCTGGTCCTATACAGGAAGGAGAGGAGAGGAGAGGAGAGGAGAGAGGAGAGGAGAGGAGAGGAAGGAGAGGAGGGAGAGAGAGGAGAAGGAGAGAGAGGGGAAGGACGTGGGACTTAAACCTAGTAACATTATTTGTGATGTGTCTGTTGGTTACAAAAAGCACATCAGTAACATTCATATATTAAATGTGGATTTTAATGTTCTGATCCTCATGAAAAAAAACTTTTCTATCATTTTGTTTTTGTGATGTAATAAAACACAAAACGGGTAGAGCCACCATGATCAGAAAAATCATATTCATCATCTTACTTGTATGATGAAAAATCTGTGCCATTTCACTTTCTGTTTGGTTATCTCCAGCCACTGCTATGACATGAAAACTGTAATTCACTCCAGCAGTCAGCTCAGTGATGTTTAGTTTTGTTTCAGTGATAGTGACCCTCCCGTTAGTTGATCCATTAGTCCACTGTACTCTATAAAAGGAGCGCTTTCCCTTTGGTTCAGTCCACATCACATACACTGAGGATGTGGTGAGTTAGTGACACTGAGGTTACAGACTACTTCAGGCTCTGTGAGGGAAAATGTGTTAAATGGGTAAATAGAGAGTTTTTATCATTTCATCAAGCATCTACTTTGAAAATCTTTAAATGTAGTAGTGTGAAAACATGAGACATGCTGCTCACCAAAGTGATAAGCTGCTTCCATCCAGCTGGAAGTTCATTTAGCATCCTTTTAACACAGAGCTTTTTCATGTAGCACATTTCTTAAGGCAGACACCCAGGGTCATCCTTAACAGGTGACCAAACCCCCTCGTCTGACTTGTGTCATAACAGAGAAAAGGCAGCTTGACATAGAGACTGACTTTCCATGCACAATGAAAAAGTGAATCAACTCTGTGTTGACGACTCATTTCAGCTGCTGTTATCCACACCTCATTCTCTCAGTCCCTATCTAGAATCTTTAGCCAGAGCTACGGAGCAAAACAAAACTGGACCAACAAAATATACAAACATTTGCCTCACTGCTGAATCTCTCATCATCACTGTGATCCTCAACAGCATCATGAAGCTGATGCCCAACACAGCCTCAGTACAACCAACAACTGTCTCACCCTCCTGTGAGGATACAACCCTGATACACCTGAACTCTCCTTTGAGAGGACTTGTTATTCCACACCTGACTTCTCTTATATTAGCCTCGAATGTCGTCCTGCTTGTGATCATTGCAGAGTCTCCCACCAGGTCTCCTCAGCAGACCTCCTGACAGTATCACCACATTTAAACGCTTACTTACTTGTGTACTGAGTAACAGCAGTGGTCTGTCCCTTAGTATGGTTGTCATCTGCCACTGCAGTAACATTTATTTTATACTGGACACCAGCAGTCAGGTTACACAATGGTCATAGATGTTTCAGACACATTTTCAGTGGCACTGAAATTTCCATCTGTCCACTCCACTGTATAGAAGGAGCTGTTTCCTTCTGGTTCACTCCAGTTCACAGACACAGAGGATGTGGTGACGTTTGTGACAGTGAGATTCTGACTAGTTCAGGCCCTGTTGATGAGGATAATACACGGTGAGGAAGAGGAGAAAGAAAACTCATGACTGTGGCAAGTACAAAATAGGAGAGTGCAGACACCCATACAACACAACTACAAACAGCAAAAAGCTGTAATTCAAATAGATAATATGTTTCTTGTGACTGAGGTGAATGTGTAAGGGTCTCCTTCTGTCTCATTGTCTCCAGCAACAGCTGTGACGGTGATTGTGTAGTTAGTACCAGAGATCAGCTTGACAGCACAGCAAAGTTATCATTTGTGTATGTAGTCATCAGCACTCCACCATTGTGCCACTCCAACCTGTACATGAACACCTCACCAGGAGGTGAGGTCCAGTTCACAGAGATGGAGGAGGTGTTTTGGGACACAATATGATGGTTTCCAATTATACCTGGTCCTATACAGGAGAGGAGAGGAGAGGAGAGGAGAGGAGGGGAAGGGGAGGAGAGAGGGAGAGAGAGGAGGAAGGAGAGGGAGAGAGGAGAGGAGAGGAGGAGAGAGAGGAGAGGGAGGAGAGGAGAGAGGAGAGGAGAGAGGAAGGAGAGGAGGGGAGAGGAGAGGCGTGGACTTAAACCTAGTAACATTTATTTGTGATGTGTCTGTTGGTTACAAAAAGCACATCAGTAACATTCATATATTAAATGTGGATTTTTGTTCTGATCCTCATAAAAAAAAACTTTTCTATCATTTGTTTTGTGAGTAAATAAACACAAAACGGGGTAGAGCCACCATGATCAGAAAAATCATATTCATCATCTTACTTGATGATGAAAAATCTGCTCATTTCACTTTCTGTTTGGTTATCTCCAGCCACTGCTATGACAGTAAAACTGTAATTCACTCCAGCAAGTTCAGCTCAGTGATGTTTTTTTTGTTTCAGTTGATAGTGACCCTCCCGTTAGTTGATCATTCCCATTTAGTCCAACGTGTGGATCTACTATAAGAGAGCGAGTTGCGTGTGTGTCACACAGCATATACTGAGATCGGGTGAGGTTAGTCGAGACTGGTACAGACTACTCAGGCTCTGTGAGGGAAAACGTGTTAAATGGGTAAATAGAGAGTTTTTATCATTTCATCAAGCATCTACTTTGAAAATCTTTTAAATTAGTAGTAACAGTGAAAACATGAGACATGCTGCTCCAGCAAAGTGATCAAGCTGCTTCCATCCAGCTGGAAGTTCATTTAGCATCCTTTTTAAACATCGCTTTTTCATGTAGCACATTCTTAAGGCAGACACCAGGTCATCCTTAACAGGTGACCAAACCCCTCGTCTGACTTGTGTCATAACAGAGAAAAGGCAGCTTGACATAGAGACTGACTTTCCACTGCACAATGAAAGTGAATCAACTCTGTGTTGACGACTCATTTCAGCTGCTGTATCCAGCCCTATTCTCTCAGCATCCTATCTAGAATCTTTAGCCAGAGCTATACGGAGCAAAAACAAAAACTGGACCAACAAAAATACAAACATTTGCCTCACTGCTGAACTCTCTGATCATCACGTGTGATCCAGTTCAACAGCATCACTGAAGCTGATGCCAACACAGCCTCAGTACAACCAACAACTGTCTCACCCTCCTGTGAGGATACAACCCGATACACCTGAACTTCTCCTTTGAGAGGGACTTGTTATTCCACACCTGGACTTCTCTATTATTAGCCTCTGAATGTCGTCCTGCTTGTGATCATATGCAGAGTTCTTCTCCACCAGGTCTCCTCAGCAGACCTCCTGACAGTATCAACCACATTTAAACGCTTACTTACTTGTGTACTGAGTAACAGCAGTGCTCTGTCCCTTAGTATGGTTGTCATCTGCCACTGCAGTAACATTTATTTTATACTGGACACCAGCAGTCAGGTTACTAATGGTCATAGATGTTTCAGACACATTTTCAGTGGCACTGAAATTTCCATCTGTCCACTCCACTGTATAGAAGAGCTGTTTCCTTCTGGTTCACTCCAGTTCACAGACACAGAGGATGTGGTGACGTTTGTGACAGTGAGATTTCTGACTAGTTCAGGCCTGTGATGCAGGATAAATACACGGTGAGGAAGAGGAGAAGAAAACTCATGACTGTGGCAAGTACTAAATAGGAAGAGCAACACCCATACAACAAACTACAAACAGCAAAAAGCTGTAATTCAAAATAGATAAATGTGTTTACTTGTGACTGAGGTGAATGTGTAAGGGTCTCCTTCTGTCTCATTGTCTCCAGCAACAGCTGTGACGGTGATTGTGTAGTTAGTACCAGAGATCAGCTCTGACAGCACAGCAAAGTTATCATTTGTGTATTAGTCATCACACTCCACCATTGTGCCACTCCAACTTACATGAACACCTCACCAGGAGGTGAGGTCCAGTTCACAGAGATGGAGGGTGTTTTGGGACACAAATATGATGGTTTCCAATTATACCTGGTCCTATAACAGGAGAGGAGAGGAGAGGAGAGGAAGGAGGGAGGAGAGGAGAGAGAGAGGAGAGGAGGGAGAGAGGGAGAGGAGGCGAGGAGAGGAGGAGAGAGGAGAGAGAGGAGAGGAGAGAGGAGAGGAAGGGAGAGAGGAGTGGTTTAACCTAGTAACATTTATTTGTGATGTGTCTGTTGGTTACAAAAAAGCACATCAGTAACATTCATATATTAAATGTGGATTTTGTTTTCTGATCCTCATAAAAAAAAACTTTTCTATCATTTTGTTTTGTGATGTAATAAAACACAAAACGGGGTAGAGCCACCATGATACAGAAAAATCATATTCATCATCTTACTTGTATGATAAAATCTGTGCCTTTCACTTTCTGTTGGTTATCTCCAGCCACTGCTATGACAGTAAAACGTTAATTCACTCCAGCAGTCAGCTCAGTGATGTTTAGTTTTGTTTCAGTGATAGTGACCTCCCGTTAGTTGTCCATTAGTCCACTGTACTCTAATAAAGAGAGCGCTTCCTTTTGGTTCAGTAACATCACATACACTGAGGATGTGGTGACGTTAGTGACACTGAGGTTACAGACTACTTCAGGCTCTGTGAGGGAAAGTGTTAAATGGGTAAATAGAGAGTTTTTTCATCATTCATCAGCATTACATCTTTGAAAATCTTTTAAATAGTAGTATCAGTAGAAACATGAGACATGCTGCTCCAGCAAAGTGATCAAGCTGCTTTCCATCCAGCTGGAAGTTCATTTAGCATCCTTTTTAACATCGACTTTTTCATGTAGCCACATTCTTAAGGCGACACCCACCAGGGTCAACTTAACGTGTGACCAAACCCCCTCGTCTGACTTGTGTCATAACAGAGAAAAAGGCAGCTTGACATAGAGACTGACTTTCAGCGCACAATGAAAAGTGAATCAACTCTGTGTTGACGACTCATTTCAGCTGCTGTATCCAGACCTCATTCTCTCAGTCCCTATCTAGAATCTTTAGCCAGAGCTACGGAGCAAAACAAAACTGGACCAACAAAAATACAAACATTGCCTCACTGCTGCTCTCTGATCATCACTGTGATCCAGTTCAACAGCATCACTGAAGCTGATGCCCAACACAGCCTCAGTACAAACCAACAACTGTCTCCCTCCTGTGAGGATACAACCCTGATACACCTGAACTTCTCCTTTGAGAGGACTTGTTATTCCACACTCT
>NW_019174474.1:7788747-7789370 GCF_002260705.1 Seriola dumerili
TAGATGTTTCAGACACATTTTCAGTGGCACTGAAATTTCCATCTGTCCACTCCACTGTATAGAAGGAGCTGCTTCCTTCTGGTTCACTCCAGTTCACAGACACAGAGGATGTGGTGACGTTTGTGACAGTGAGATTTCTGACTAGTTCAGGCCCTGTGATGCAGGATAAATACACGGTGAGGAAGAGGAGAAAGAAAACTCATGACTGTGGCAAGTACTAAATAGGACAGTGCAGACACCCATACAAACAAACTACAAACAGCAAAAAGCTGTAATTCAAAATAGATAAAATGTGTTTACTTGTGACTGAGGTGAATGTGTAAGGGTCTCCTTCTGTCTCATTGTCTCCAGCAACAGCTGTGACGGTGATTGTGTAGTTAGTACCAGAGATCAGNTCTGTCCCTCAGTATGGTTGTCATCTGCCACTGCAGTAACATTTATTTTATACTGGACACCAGCAGTCAGGTTACTAATGGTCATAGATGTTTCAGACACATTTTCACTGGCACTGAAATTTCCATCTGTCCACTCCACTGTATAGAAGGAGCTGTTTCCTTCTGGTTCACTCCAGTTCACAGACACAGAGGATGTGGTGACGTTTGTGACAGTGAGATTTCTGACTA
>NW_019174474.1:7789395-7915813 GCF_002260705.1 Seriola dumerili
AGAGAGAGATAAACCGCTTACTTACTTGTGTAAATTAGTAACAGCAGTGCTCTGTCCTTTAGTATGGTTGTCATCGTGCCACTGCAGTAACATTTATTTTATACTGGACACCAGCAGTCAGGTTCTAATGGTCATAGATGTTTCCGAAAAACATTTTCAGTGGCTACTGAAATTTCGCATCTGTTCCACTGCCAGTGGGTTATAGAAGGAGCCTGTTCTCCTTCTGGTTCTCCAGGTTCAGCAGACACAGAGGATGTGGTGATGCTTTGTGACAGTGAAGATTTTCTGACTAAGTTCAGGCCCTGTGATGCAGGAATAAATACACGGTGAGGAAGAGGAGAAAGAAAACTCATGACTGTGGCAGTACAAAATAGGAGAGTGGCCAGAAGTACCATAACAAACTACCAACAGCAAAAAGCTGTAATTCAAAATAGATAAAATGTGTTTACTTTGTGACTGAGGTGAATTGTAAGGGTCTCCTTATGTCTCATTTTCTCCAGCAACAGCTGTGACGTGAACTTGTGTAGGTTAGTACTAATAGATCAGCTCTGACAGCACAGAGGCAAAGTTATCATTTGTGTATGTAGTCAATCAGCATCTTCCACCATTGTGCACTCCACCTGTAATGAACACCTCACCAGGAGGTGAGGTCCAGTTCAACAGAAGATGGGAGGAGGTGTTTTTGGGAACAAATATGAAGGTTTCCATTATACCTGGTCCTATCAGGAGGAGGAGAGGAGAGGAGGCGAGGGGAGAGGAGAGGGAGAGGAGAGGAGAGGAAGGGGAGAGGAGAGGAGAGGAGGGGAGAGGTAGGAGAGGGAAGATGGACGTGGGACTTAAACTACCGTACATTTATTTGTGATGTTGTCTGTTGGTTACAAAAAGCACATCAGTAACATTCATATATTAAATGTGGGATTTTATTGTTCTGATCCTCATGAAAAAAACTTTTCTATCATTTATTGTTTTGTGATGTAATAAAAACACAAAACGGGGGTGAGCCACCATGGAAAAAAAATTCAGAAAAAATCATATTCATCATCTTACTTGTATGATGAAAAATCTGTGCCATTTCACTTTCTGTTTGTTATCCTCCAGCCACTGCTATGACAGGTAAAATTGTAATTCACTCGCAAGGCAGTCAGTCCGTGATGTTTTAGTTTTGTTTCAGTGATAGTGACCTCTCCTTGTTGTTGAAATCGCATTTAGTCCCTGTACTCTATAGAGAAGCGAGCGCTTTCCCTTTGGTTCCAGTCCAACATCACATACACTGAGGATGTGGTGACGTTAGATGGAGCCACTGAGTTTACAGACACTTCAGGCTCTGTGAGGGAATTGTGTTAAACTGGTTAAAATAGAGAGTTTTTCATCATTTCAATCAGCATCTCTTTGAAAATCTTTTAAATTAGTAGTAACAGTGAAAACATGAGACATGCCGTGCTGCCAGCCAAAGGTTGATCAAAGCTTGTCTTCCATGGCCACGCTTGGAAAGTTCATTTCAGCATCCCCTTTAAACATCGGACTTTTTTCATGTACCACATATTCTTAAGGATGACATCCCAGGAGATCATCCTTAACAGGTGACCAAACCCCCTCGTCTGACTTGTGTCATAACAGAGAAAAGGCAGCTTGACATAGAGACTGACTTTCCACTGCACAATGAAAAGTGAATCAACTCTGTGTTGACGACTCATTTCAGCTTGCTGTTATCCACACCTCATTCTCTCAGTCCCTATCTAGAATCTTTAGCCAGAGCTACGGAGCAAAAAAAAAACTGGACCAACAAAATAAAACATTTGCCTCACTGCTGAACTCTCTGATCATCATGTGATCCAGTTCAACAGCATCACTGAAGCTGATGCCCAAACACAGCCTCAGTACAACCAACAACTGTTCACCCTCCTGTGAGGATACAACCCTGATACACCTGAACTTCTCCTTTGAGAGGACTTGTTATTCCACACCTGGAGTTCTCTCCACCAGGTCTCCTCAGCAGACCTCCTGATCAGTATCAACACATTTAAACGCTACTTACTTGTGTACTGAGTAAACAGCAGTGGTCTGTCCCTTAGTATGGTTGTCATCTGCCATGCAGTAACATTTATTTAATACTGGACACCAGCAGTCAGGTTACTAATGGTCATAGATGTTTCAGACACATTTTCAGTGGCACTGAAATTTCCATCTGTCCACTCCACTGTATAGAAGGAGCTGCTTCCTTCTGGTTCATTCCAGTTCACAGACACAGAGGATGTGGTGATGTTTGTGACAGTGAGATTTCTGACTAGTTCAGGCCCTGTGATGCAGGATAAATACAACGGTGAGGAAGAGGAGAAAGAAAACTCATGACTGTGGCAAGTACAAATAGGACAGTGCAGACACCCATAACAAACAACTACAAACAGCAAAAAGCTGTAATTCAAATAGATAAATGTGTTTACTTGTGACTGAGGTGAATGTGTAAGGGTCTCCTTCTGTCTCATTGTCTCCAGCAACAGCTGTGACGGTGATTGTGTAGTTAGTACCAGAGATCAGCTCTGACAGCACAGCAAAAGTTATCATTTGTGTATGTAGTCATCAGCACTCCACCATTGTGCCACTCCAACCTGTACATGAAACACCTCACCAGGAGGTGAGGTCCAGTTTCACAGAGATTGGAGGAGGTGTTTTGGGACACAATATGATGGTTTCCAATTATACCTGGTCTATACAGGAGAGGAGAGGAGAGGGAGAAGGAGAGGAGAGGAGAGGAGAGGAGAGGAGAGAGGGGAGGAGAGAGAGGGAGAGGAGGAGGAGAGAGAGAGGAGAGAGGAGGGGGACAGGACGTTGGGACTTAAACCTAGTAACATTTATTTGTGATGTGTCTTTATTGGTTACACAAAAGCACAATTTTCAGTAAACATTCATATATTAAATGTTGGATTTTTTGTTTTCTGACATCCTCATAGAAAAATAACTTTTCTATCATTTTGGTTTTGGTGATGTAATAAAACACAGAAGGGGTAGAAGCACACAATTGACAGAAAAATCATATTCAGTATAAATCTTTGCTACTTTGTATGATGAAAATCTTGTGCCATTTTCAACTTTCTGTGTTGGTTAATTCCAGCCACTGCTATGACAGTAAACTGTCATTCACTTCCAGCAGAGTCAGCTCAAGTGTGTTTAAGGTTTGTTTCCTGCAGCTGATAGTGACCCCTTTACGTTAAGTGATCCTTAGTCACTGGTACTGCAGTAGAGGAAGGAGGCCTTTCCTTTGGTTCAGTCCACATCACATACAACCTGTACGGATGTGGTGACGTTAGTGGACGACTGTATGTTCAGACTATTCAGGCTCTTGGTGAGGGAAAATTGTTGTTAATGGGTAAATAAGAGTTCTTTTATCATTTCATCAAGCACTCTACTTAAAATCGTTTAAATTAGTATAGTAACAGTGGAAAACATTAGGAGACAGCTGCTCCATGCAAAGTGATTCAACGCTGCCCTCCATCCAGCTGGAGTTCATTTAGCTTATCTCTTTTTAAACATTCGACTTTTTATGTAGCACATTTTAAGGCAGACACCCAGGGTATCCTTAAACAGGTGACCAAACCCCCTGTCTGACTTGTGTCATAACAGAGAAAAGGCAGCTTGACATAGAGACTGACTTTCCAGTGCACAATGAAAAGTGAATTCAACTCTGTGTTGACGACTCATTTCAGCTGCTGTATCAGACTCATTCTCTCAGTCTACTATCTAGAATTTTAGCCAGAGCTACGGAGCAAAAACAAAAACTGGACCACAAAAAATACAAACATCTTGCCTCACTGCTGAACTCTCTGATCATCACTGTGATCAGGTTGCAACAGCATCACTGAAGCTGATGCCCAACACAGCCTAGTACAACCAACAACTGTCTCACTCACCTCCTGTGGGATACAACCTGATAACCTGAACTTCTCCTTTTGAAGAGGACTTGTTATTCCATCACTGGACTTCTCTATATTACCCTGAATGTCGTCCTGCTTTGATCATTTGCAGAGTCTTCTCCACAGGTCCTCAGCAGACCTCCTGACAGTAATCGACCACATTTAACGACGTTACTTACTTGTGTAAGTTAAGTACAGTAGGTGCTCTGTCCTTTAGTATGGTTGTCATCTGCCACTGCAGTAAACATTTATTTATACTGTGACACCAGCAGTCAGGTTACTAATGGTCATAGATGTTTCAGACACATTTTTCAGTGGCACTGAAATTTCCATCTGTCCACTCCACTGTATGTGGAGCTGCTTTCTTCTGGTTCACCTCCAGTTACACAGACACAGAGGATGTGGTGACGTTTGTTGACAGTGAGATTTCTGACTAGTTCAGGCCCTGTGATGCAGGATAATATCACACGTGTAGGAAGAGGAGAAAGAAAACTCATGTGACTGTGGCTAAGTACAAAATAAGGACAGTGCTAGCCAGCCCATACAAAAACTACAACAGCAAACAGCTGTAATTCAAATTAGAGTAAATGTTGTTTACTTTGTGACTGAGGTGAATGTGTAAGGGTCCTCCTTCTGTCTCATTTGTTGCCAGCAGACAGCTGTGACGGTGAATTGTGTAGTTAGTTACCAGGATAGCTCTGACAGCACAGCAAAGTTATCATTTGTGTATGTTAGTCATAGCACTCCACCATTTGTGCACTACCAACCTTGTACATGAACACTCACCAGGAGGTGAGGTTCCAGTTTCACAGAGATGGAGGAGTGTTTTGGGAACCTATATATTGATAGGGTTTCCAACTTATACCTGGTTTCTTATATCGAGAGAGAGGAGAGGAAAGAGAGAGGAGGAGGGAGAGTGAGGAGAGGAGAGGAGGAGGAGAGGAGATGGAGTAGAGAGGAGAGGACGTGGGACTTTAAACCTAGTAACATTTTATTTGTGATGTGTTGTTTGTGTTACAAAAGCACATCAGTAACATTCATCATACTTAAATGTGGATTTTAATTGTTTTCTGATCTCCATGAAAATAAACTTTTCTATCATATTGTTTTGTGATGTTTAAACATTACTAAAAGGGTGTTAGAGAGCCCATGATCAGAAAATCTATATATATCCATCTACTTGTATGATGAAAAGATCTGTGCCATTGTCACTTTCTGTTTGGTTTATCTCCAGCCATGCTATGACAAGTAAAATTGTAATTTCACTCGCAAGCGAGTCAGCTCAGTGATGGTTTAGTTTTTGTTTCCGTTGATAGTGACCTCCTGGTTTAGTTATCCATTAGTCCACTGTATCCATTATAAAGAGAGCGCTTCCTTCTTGGGTGATCAGTCCACATGCACCATTAACACTTGGAGTGATGTGGTGATCGTTTAGTGGACACTGAGGTTAAGGGACTAACTTCAGGCTCATGTAGAGAAGCTGATTTAGATGGGTATGAAAAATCAGTATGAGTTTTTTAATTTGGTACAATTTAAGGTTATTATCATTTTCAAAGCATGCTACTTTGAAATCTTTTAATAGGTTAGTAATCAGTGAACATGGAACATGGCTGCGTTCCAGACAAAGTGATCAAGCTGGCTTCCATCGCGAGCTGGAAGTTTACATTTTAGCAATCCTTTTTTTAAACATCGACTTTTTCATGTATCGCCACATTCTTAAGGCAGACACCGGGTATCCTTTAACAGGTGACCAACCCCTTCGTTTGTACTTTGTGTCATAACAGAGAAAAGGAGCTTTGACATAGAGACTGATTGTCCAGTGCACAATGAAAAGTGAATTTCAATCTGTGTTTGACGACTCAGTTATTCAGCTGCCTGTATCAAACCTCATTCTCTCAGTCTCCTATCTAGAATCTTTTAGTCCAGAGTGCTACGGAGCAAAACAAAACTTGACCACAAAAATACAAACATTTGCATCACTGCTGAACTCTTGATCATCACTATGGATGTCCAGTTCAACACAGCAATCACTTGAAGCCTGATGCCCAACACAGCCTCAAGTACAACCAAACAACATGTTCTCACACCTCCGTGAGATACAACCTTTGAATCACCTGAAACTTTCTTCTTTGAGAGGACTTGTTATTCCACCTGGAGTCTTCTCCACCGTCTTTGCTCAGCAGACCTCCTGACAGTATCACCAATTTAAACGCTTACATTACTTGTGTAATGAGTAACAAGCAGTGGTCTGTCCCTTGTATGGTTGTCATCTGCCACTGCAGTACATTTATTTTAATACTGGACCCAGCAGTCAGGTTACTAATGGTCATAGATGTTTCAGACACATTTTCAGTGGCACTGAAATTTCATCTGCAACTCCACTGTATAGAAGGGAGCTGCTTCTTCTGGTTTCCCAACGTTCACAGACACAAGAGGATGTGGTGACGTTTGTGACAGTTGAGATTTCTGACTAGTTCAGGCCCTGTGATGCAGGATAAAATACACGGTGAGGAAGAGGAGAAAGAAAACTCATTGACTGTGGCAAGTACTAAATAGGACAGTGCAGACACCCATACAAACAAACTACAAACAGCAAAAAGCTGTATTTCAAAATAGATAAATGTGTTTACTTGTGACTGAGGTGAATGTCGTAAGGGTCTCCTTCTGTCTCATTTGTCTCCAGCCAACAGCTGTGACGGTGATTGTGTAGTTAGTACCAGAGATCAGCTATGACAGCACAGCAAAGTTTATCATTTGTGTATGTAGTCATCAGCACTTCACCATTGTGCACTGCCAACTGCTCATTGAACACCTCACCGAGGGGTGAGGTCCAGTTCACAGAGATGGAGGAGGTTGTTTTGGGACACAATATGATGGTTTACCAATTATACCTGGTCCTAATAACAGGCGAAGGAGGGGAGAGGAGAGGAGAGGAGAGGAGAGGAGAGGAGAGGAGAGGAGAGGAATAGAGAGGAGAGGAATAGAGAGGAGAGGAGGGGACAGGACGTGGGACTTAAACCTAGTAACATTTATTTGTGACTGAGGTGAATGTGTAAGGGTCTCCTTCTGTCTCATTGTCTCCAGCAACAGCTGTGATGGTGATTGTGTATTTAGTACCAGAGATCAGCTCTGACAGCACATCAAAGGTAAAATTTGTGTATCTAGTCATGGAAGTAAAATCTCTCACACTTAATTATGATTTGCCTATTGGTTACAAAAAGCAGCAGACCTCCTGATGTTATAAACCACATTTAAACGCTTACTTACTTGTGTAATTAGTAACAGTAGTGCTCTGTCCCTTAGTATGGTTGTCATCTGCCACTGCAGTAACATTTATTTTATACTGGACACCAGCAGTCAGGTTACTAATGGTCTTAAATGTTTCAGACACATTTTCAGTGGCACTGAAATTTCCATCTGTCCACTCCACTGTATAGAAGGAGCTGTTTCCTTCTGGTTCACTCCAGTTCACAGACACAGAGGATGTGGTGACGTTTGTGACAGTGAGATTTCTGACTAGTTCAGGCCCTGTGATGCAGGATAAATACATGGTGAGGAAGAGGAGAAAGAAAACTCATGACTGTGGCAAGTACTAAATAGGACAGTGCAGACACCCATACAAACAAACTACAAACAGCAAAAAGCTGTAATTCAAAATAGATAAAATGTGTTTACTTGTGACTGAGGTGAATGTGTAAGGGTCTCCTTCTGTCTTATTGTCTCCAGCAACAGCTGTGACGGTGATTGTGTATTTAGTACCAGAGATCAGCTCTGACAGCACAGCAAAGTTATCATTTGTGTATCTAGTCATTGAAGTAAAATCTGTCACTTAATTATGATTTGCCTATTGGTTACAAAAAGCAGCAGACCTCCTGATGTTATGAACCACATTTAAACGCTTACTTACTTGTGTACTGAGTAACAGCAGTGGTCTGTCCCTTAGTATGGTTGTCATCTGCCACTGCAGTAACAATTATTTTATACCGGTCACCAGCAGTCAGGTTACTAATGGTCATAGATGTTTCAGACACATTTTCAGTGGCACTGAAATTTCCATCTGTCCACTCCACTGTATAGAAGGAGCTGTTTCCTTCTGGTTCACTCCAGTTCACAGACACAGAGGATGTGGTGACGTTTGTGACAGTGAGATTTCTGACAATTTCAGGCACTGTGAATGACAGAGGTGGGTGGGGGAAAGAATTAACATTTTAGATAGTCATTACTCATTATCAGTGTGACATGTTGTTATCATCTGTGTATTAGATATAGTATCTGTAGTGTATTCCTACTGAGTACACTTTCTTCACAGTCAGACATAATGAATTTCTAGCAAAGCTGTAGGTTCTATACTGTCTAAAGTCATTATTTTAGTCATGTTTTAGCTGACAGATTAGTGTCTGGAATATAAGAGATTCAATAAAGTAAAGAGACTTACTCAATGTGACGTTTGCACAGCAGGATGAGCAATTAATTAAGATTTCATAGACAGCTCCAGGAATCAGACCATTTAGAAAACTGTCTCCAGAGATATTATTCCCAGTGGATAAGGTGCAGTTTGGTGTAGGTACATGTCTGACTGTTGTTGTTGTCACTGTTAATGCTTCTGTTACATTGCTGTCACATTTCATTTCTAAAGGACAGAAGAGCAAAAAAAACAAGAAGAACAAGAAATGAGCACAGATTTTAAAAGGATAAATTTCTGGAAAAACAATGCAGATATACAGTATTAACAGATGATGTAATTAACAAGCATATATCAAATGCAAAAACAGTATTGTGTGAGAACTTATATTTATTTATATGCAGAGACAAATGAACATGATTGTAACTCACTCAACAGAATAAAGAGACAGTTTGTACATACCAACACATTCTGCATGGGAGTTCTGTGGAGATGAGGGCAGAGAAAAACAAAGTAAATCATTTTGCACCAGCAGAGGTCAGCATTCAGTTTTCAACAGCTTTAAACCGTCAACCAGAAACTCAACCACCTGTTCAATGTCACCGAGCATCAGTGAATATAGCAACGACCTGCGGAACAAGTCTGTGAAGTCTGAATTAAAATCATTAAATTTAATTATTGTTGAATGGATAGTGTTTCCTCAGTTTCTTAAATGCCAGCATTTTGTAACCCCGTGTCACATGTGAATGCTGCGAACTGTTGTCCTTCTCATGAACAAAAATGTGGTACATCTGCACAAAGGATAAACCACAAATTTTGAGTTCCGCATCAGCTCTTTACATAGTCCTTATAGCAGCTTCGTCCTTGCTGTAATTCTCTTTATGGCTTCCAAGAAAACAAAGCATCTAATTGGTCACAGCTGAAGTTGATATAAGAAAGCAGGACCATATAGCCAGATTTTTAAGACTGAGGTCATGAGTCCAGCTTCAATGCAACCTAATTATTAGTATTTTTCATATTTTATTTATTCTGTTACTGTTGTTTTTTCTGTAAATTCAGCTAATATGAAGCTCTAAATATTGTTTCAAAGCCTTTCCACACTCCCAGGAATTAAATCTGGTGGATAAATACTGAGCCTTTCATAGCGCTGGATATCAAATCTTAAAACAAGTGACAATTATAGTCACTGTCAAATACTTGGTTAGATGCTTAGGCTTGTTTACTTATACACTGGTCAAACATTTACTAATTTAAATCAGAAAACTTTATTACTTATATATATATTACTTATATTTTATCATTTCATAGGCACACATATTGATATCCAGCCCAAGTTTATTTATTATTATTTATTTAATTTATTTTTTGCTGCTCCAAAAGCTGTCAAATTTAAGTATATGGTATCTAAACATAGAGGAATCAGCCTGTAAAATAAACCCAATGTGTAAATTTTTAATAGGAAAATATTAGCTCCAACCAAATTTCTAAAACCCACATATTCATGTAATTCATATGGATACAAACAGCGAAAAAAACATAAACTGTTTTCATCTTATTCATCAAGACACGTCATTTTCAGTGGTGGAAACAAACATACAAAATCTCAAGATTATGGAGTAAAGTCTCATTACAACTGATGATTGTGTGTCAGTTAGTACAAACAAGGAAGTAGACCCTGGTAATATTCGCCTATCAGTAATCATTGTGTGTTCCCAGGTAATCTTCAATGTTGGTACTAAAGTACTGTTGAGAATAAAGTTCTTCCTCCTTGTAAGATTACACCTAGATATCTCACATCTCCAGCTCCAAAACAACTATAAACAAATGGTGATCACAGTAAACAATAACAAACGTGAACATACATATACACATACAACATCATGTCCATACAACTCAAACTCCGCATTTCTGCTGTGGTTATCACTTGTATCCTGTTATCAGGCCTAAACACACAGCTCGGACTCCACATTACTTATTAGCCAAACTTAAACAGACCACAGTGACTCACTGGCATGTTACCTTTCAGTCATGTTTACCACACAGCTAAACATTAAATACATGGCATCATTGCTCAAACCTCCATTATTCTCTCCCAAACAAAGATGACAGATCACAAGTCAATCATTAACTCCCAACAATGGCAGAATAGACTTTACCTTCATTCATTAGAGTGAAGCAATTTCAAACACTTTCTCTTATGTTCAGAGTTATACTTGTATTGCAAACCTTGCATAACATGCTTTGGCGATACTGTAATTAATTGTAAAAAGCAAATGTGAATTAGAAGTTTCATATGGAAAAGAGCATTATAGATAAAATAGACCTAAAAACTCCAAAACCGTCAGACCAGGAAGCTGAGAAAGAAAAGGTCCATTCTGTATTAAGTATTGTCCCTTCCACCCACCCATCCCTGGAGACCGGTGTCCTCCCCATAATTTTTCCTTTTCTATTCACAGCAGAGACCCTGCCCTTCCTCCCAATCCTCTGAGACTCTATTCTTCTTTTTAAAGTACAAGGGTGCCACACACTGAGTTGCGCACAAGGGGTTCAAGGGTTAGGTACTCTTTGAGGACCTGATGGAGAGTCTTTACATAGTGTTTGAGAGGGCCACAATAGAATATGCTATGTGTTGAAAAACATTATCACCATGTCATTATGACAGTTAAATAAACTATGATTTATATGTGTGTATTATTTTTTACTTTTTATATATCAATAGCAGTATATGTGAGGAAGTGTTCATCTGGATGACCATACTTCTGCTGTTTGTGCAATGTGGTGGCACAGCTAAGATTCACACTATCGCCCTGTCAGAGAAAGTGGAAATGGGTGTTTGAGAATTTCTCAGTATCCAAAATTTGTCCAAACACTTTAGCAAGAATTCACTCTTTGCTAATTTTCACATATATGGCATTTGTGGCATTTTCAACATTCTACTGTATTTTCTTTGCAAATGCATCAGTAGTATTGATGTATTGCTAACAAATTCCTGCATTGTCATGACACTATGTGGGTGAAGATCTTGAATTAATAGACATAGACGTTACCTAAAATGCCACTTGGGAGAGTGATAACTATAGTTTGCGCTAACATGTTCTTATGATCCTGTGGAGAACAGAATTTAGCCACTCATATCCACAGTCATATAAAGAATATGACTGATAATAACAATATTTTTCTTATTGTCAAAAAATAAATGAAACAATAACCAGATGAGTGTTCACTTTGCAACAAAAGCCTCATATAATATTAGCTTACAGTATTCCTCTGTGTCATAGAGCTGCAGTGTTGCCCAAAAACTCATACTGTAAATTAATAAACCGCACCTTTTCTTGGGATTCATTCACATATTAAGTATAAGTATATTCAAGCCAGTTAAGGAGTAAGCATCTCTGTCCAGGACAGCCAACTGTTCTGGAGAGAGATGTACTCACGCTAACTCCTTCCACCAGGGCTGCGGTTGTATGAGCTAAAAGATGAAAAAAAATGTAGGCCTATTACCGAGTTTATTACTAGCTAGTTTCTTTTGACATAATTAGAGCTGAACCACACAGATTTGAGGAATGTCATACCTGGTTAGCCCTTTGTGTCAACCTTAGAAACAACAGGCTAAACAAGAAGGTGCTGCATATAGCTTCACATGCTAACCCAACTAAACTTCAAAAACATAACCCTATCAAAACATAAAGTAACATATTAAACTTGTCAATTTTAAGTGTGTGTGTAATGAGGTCACTTGCCTTAATAATCCCACACAGAAATCTATCACCAAATTCGGCAGCTCTAGCTTTTAGCCTCTTTTAGCTCTCCGACCCTGCTTAGCTTTCAAACTTCCCATATGGTTCTGTATCATCACTCTCTTCAACCCTATTTCCAATAGAAGCAAGCAGACGTTTTCAACAAAATATTTTGACAAACACACTGAGTGTATTTTTACTAAAATGTCCAAAACCAAACTGCAGAAAGACAGGTTTGATAGCAGGATGTAGCTAACAGGAATGTAGCAGCTAATGGTTCAGATACTTTTCTCAGGAGTTGCAGACCAAAACAGAGCACAGAGGAGAGTAAATATTGGACTTACACTACGGTCTTCAGGTGGAAATATGACTCTAAACAATTGGGATGTGTAAATGGGAAACTGTTTGCAAATATGTTAGTCATAGCGACCTAATTAGTTGAAAACAGTTCATTTTAAGGGCTGACATTAACTTGTCATCACAGAAAACATACATGTTTAAAAAACAATATTAATTACGGCTGCATTCAATTTAAGTGTGACAGAAAGCCATGTCAGTGAGTTTGTATGCACAATACCACAGGCCAAGACCTAAAAAACTTAAGTGGACTGCATGATTACAGTAATGTTGTTTATTACATCTGTGCTTTTCTTGCTGTGTACTGTAGAGATGCCATGAAAAAAATATAAATATATTTGGTGGGGGTATTTTCAATACTATCATTGGGAGTCACCACAGACATACATTTTTGAAAGTTACCCATATGGCTTAATATAAATTGTATTCTTTTTTTTTTAATCGTGGCCAGGTTAATTGGATTTAGTTCAAAATCTGTATTGTTGTTGATTAACATTAGTATATGGTGCCGACGACGAGTGAAACTTACCGACTCTTGTCACACTTTATGAATCAGTATTTCAATCCACGTTGGTGTTGTTTTTTTCTCTTCAAACCTCAGCAACAGATATGTTTAGTAGTTGGTAGGTGTATAGCCTACAGTATACAGTGAACTCTATTTAAGATGGTTTAATTTATTGGTATAGTACATAAATTTAGTAAACGCAGCAAAACTGCACCACTGTCTGTGTCTGTGTATCGTAATGACTTCACTCCACTGAACATGGTAAAGGTCACATTCCAGTATGTGAAAGCTGCATCTCGCATGTTTTCATTCAAACATTCATGTTAAACTGACCTCTGGGATGCAACTTCTCTGAGCCATGACTCCCAAATGTTTCATTTTCCTTGGCCCTCTTCCTAAGAGTCACTTATTTTCTCCTGACTAAATAAACAAAACAACGTCTCAAGCCATTATGCCTTGGCACGGGCTCAGAGAGCAGTAAAGTCCCAAAGTCTCATTTGGGAAATACTGCCCTAGATATACTGAAGTTCAAATAATGGACATCATTTTTCTTGTGAATCCTCTGCTCCACCCATCTGTATATCTTCCCTCCTTGTTTTTAACTCCTTCTAGCCACAGGCTTATTATGGTTTTTATTCTTTGTTCTTTTTTCCTTAAATGTGTTGCATATATGTTGTGTTTATGTAAATACACAAGTGGTGGGAGCTTATTATTCTCTTGTAGCAACTATAAGAAAAGGAGAACATTTTTTTTTTTGGTTGCTACAAATGGCTCAAATTCTGAAGATGCAGTACATTTCTTAGAAGTTCTCCAGGTTTATTGTAGTCTATAGAATTTCACTTGAAGAGCAATATTAAATATGCAAAATATTGTGAAACATACTTGGCTGAGACTCAGTCATCGACCCGTTTGCCCTGTGTATTGTATCTGTGCCCTTTGACTGGGCCTGTCTGCAGGAGGAGGAGGAAATGGCTGTACTGACCACTATATAAACATTACATCAACCCTAAAGGCAGGCTGCCTGCCACTCTCTGAATCCCTCTCATTCCTAACAGTCTGCCTTTGCTGCTCACCTCCTGATAACGCCCCAGTTCCTTCCTCCATAATAACACTCAGACCCAAAAACAATCAAAAAATCACCTTAAAAGCTGTTTGCTCAAGGATCAGCCTACTTAACCTTAGCTTCTCATAATCTGATAACTTGGAACAAAAACAGGAGGATAAAAAAGCACAGTACTTAATTGCTGCTCCTTGAATTACACAAAGTTGCATGAGGTTGAGGGGTTTCTGGTGGTGCCCTTGTTGACTTGCTGAGTGGAGAAAATGGATTCCTCTACAGCTGTAAATTATGCAAAATCATGTTACCTGACTCAAAACGTGTGTGTTTGTGTGAGTTGTGTGTGTGTGTGTGTGTGTGTGTGTGTGTGTGTGTGTGTCTTGATGATTAGCAACCAAAATGCTGGACCTCACAAGTTCAAAAGGCCGTTTGGGGGTTAAGACTTGGTTTGAGGGTTAGGCTAAGGGACTAGGGAATGCATTATGTCAGCACAATATAGTGAAATAATGATTTGTTTCTTGATGATTAGCAACACAAAACACCCAAGGTTCATGGGGAAGAAATTGAGAAATGCATAATGTTGTTGATTGAAGTCTCTTTTCCTTTATTGATTTTTTTCTTTACTTCTTCTGTTTTACCCTTTCCGCTCTTTTGTTGTAGCTTTATACCAGTCATCTAACCAATCTGTAAAAAACTGCGTAGGCCCCCATTGTGTTTCTACCTTGTCTTCTTCTTCTTTGAACTTCCTCTGCCATGGGAGTCTATGGCAGCCCCTAGAACTGTATGGTAATATGTTTTGAAATTTGGTACACTGGTTTGGGACAGTGATGCTTTTCACCAAGTTTCATGTCTGTGCCTTAACTGCTCTAGCAGCACCACCAGGTCAAAGTTGGAGGTGCGTTCATGCAAAGCTGCCAAACAGGTACTGAGGTCATATTTCAGCAACACTTTTATGTATGGAAACTAAACTTTGTACATGAGCTCAGGACGCCATCACAAGGTACCTCAAGAAAGCTCCTTTGACATCTAGGGGGCGTTGCAATAGAAAATACAAAAACAAAATTTGCATTTTATTTGCCTTATAACTGGTGATGCATTTGCCTTAAAATCAAAATTCCTGTGTCTGGTAATGGTAATACCATCGAAGGACCCAAGGTCACATTATGGCAACTTGTCATGTCATCCTATTTGGGGCAGCTGCCACTTTGGATTTAATGTGTTCCTATATCCCAAAATTCCTGTATCTGGTCTTTTCCAAAATTGACACTTCATATTTCTTCAAATCAAGCTTTACAAAACTTATTTTTTGGCTTTTTTATTCGCAAAAGCATTCATCTATCAGAGCCAATCGAAATTGGCTGCAAAGTTGCCAAACAAGAAATCAAATCATATCTCAGCCAATCTTTAATCAACTGACATGAAACTTGTGCTTACAACCACACCCTTTACATAATGACATCATGTTTCCATTGCAACTCTGGCCTGCTGGTCTGCTTGGCCCCCACATCGTTGCATTTCAATTTTCTTCTCCTGCAGCATTTGCGTGTTGAGATCTCCTGCCCTTGACTATATTTTGTTGTTATAGATAATGGCATGGGAGACTATTTTGTGTTTTACATAAGTTAAGTGCCAGTCCATGGTTGCAAATATCAGTGAGCTTGAATATGAGTGTAGATTGGTGATACTGATATTTGGTTGCCTTGGGCATATTCACAAATGAAGTGGTAGCAGGCTACAATCGGCAGGTACAAACAGCTATAACTGCTTTACAGTGGCAGAGAGCAGTGCTACAGACACACTTAAATTGGGTTAAAAGGGGTTTGAGGTTTGGAAGGTCAAAGTAAAAACTAATTATTAATTATTGTCACACAAACTCCAGAATATAAGCTACTCTGCTAAAATAGACTTTAAATGTTAGCAGGACTAGTATATCTGGTGTCACCCTTTTTCTCCACTATGATTGGATTTGCCTACAGCCTTATTTATGTGGTTTAACAAACTTAATTAATTAATTAATTTTTCAATGACAGGATAAAGTAATACTTTATTAATTAATAAAATAAAGCAGTTTAAAATGTGTGTGTTTTGTCTTTTTTTGCAGCTTGCTCTGCTCAATTGACAGCTCCTGAGCTCCAGGTAGGTTTGTTGCACCTGTTAAGGGGGGACAATTTGTTCCTGTATCGTTGCTATTGGTTCACAGAGTTTGGTGTCAATTCACAGCATAGGTCATCCAACCTCAACCCGACTACAGGTCTAATTAGCCAGAATAATACATCTCTTTGCGAGTGAACATTTAGACTATTTCATCAATAATATTGAATTAATCTTTGTGTTTAATAGTGAGATCATAGTGTGAAAATATAAAATAACATTAAAACATCATCCATATAATGTGTGGTGATATTCGTGAAAGTTGTAATCCTCACTTTCTTCTGTCAGCCTCTAATAAATTGGCAGATTGTTCTCTATCCGCAGTAGTTTCTCATGAGCGGCCTACTCATTGTTTCGGTGCTAACATAACTTCGTGGCACTTCCTGAGCCCACCCACAGACCACTGATATCACATTTGAACAACATAAAGGACTTTAAAGTTAAGCACTATGCTGTACTTGATACTTCCAGTTCATTAAGGTCAAGTAAAGGATGACAGGAGCCACACAATACTGGCTAAAAACTCAACTCTTGTCTCACTTAACACATGCTGTTGGTTAACTCAAAGCCATCTCAGAGCTTTGCTGTTGCCTGACAGCACCTCAGACTGTACTGTACCTTCCTCTGTAGTGTGCTATATGAAATTCTCTCAAACATTTGGTTTATTTTCAAGCAAGATGTTTTTACAACTTACTCTTACCACTTGCAATATGCCTGAATCAGGTGCATGCCTCAAGCGACTATAATCAAATACACTTTATCAAATTCAGTTAGTATTTCCTCATGGTCTGCTAGCTGTCCCTTCTGTGCATGTGCTGAAAAAGAAAATCTGGTGTTTCCACACAGCCCTGGCATTGCAAATGGGAAATAAACAAAATGGCTCGCACAGAGTCACACAGCACTATTCCAGCCAATCAGCCACAGGGGGGCGTTTGTGCTCGTGGGAACAGGACAAGGGAAAGAAGAGAAGACGGGTGATGGGCAAAAGAAACGCGCAGCTACGTAAAGTGCATTTAAACAACTAACTCTCTCTAGGTTTGCTTGTGTGTCCATTGTTTGGTGACCTTCTATATTCAAAGGTTTGTTTTGCTTCAGCTATGAGATACGACGCACTGCTAAACCGTTAAAGTCAGTCAGAGGGATTATTGCTATATTCTGTACTTGATGTTTAATAAAAACTAAACAGCAATAGAATTGTATTGCATGTATTGAAATTTGTTTCTACCTGTGTCACCACACAACTGATGGACCTTTGCCAATTGACATCAATGTGCAATACAAGAGAGCTTTGATGAAAATAAATTTTAAAAAAGTTCTATGGTGGGGCGCCTCAGCGGCCTGCCTGGTAGAGCATGTACTGTTAGGGCTTGGTCCTGGTCGTGGCGGCCCGGGTTCGAGTCAGGTCATCCCTCTCCCTGACTTTTCTCTCTCTCTAACTGCCCCAAAGAATTATCTAAAAATGGTTTTATGGTGAATTAATATACTGGTAGAGGTCTTTTTATTTGTGTCATTTAAGTCACCTTCCCACTGAGGGGGGCTCAAAGTGTTAATAAGAATTTATTTCTGTTTTGGTATGTCCAGTTTTCTTGTATTAATTGCAAGGACTGATTGAGTGAAACTACTGTACATAGCTACACAATTTTGTGAGAAAACAAATAAACTAGTGGAAAATAAATGAATTTGTTTTTATATGGTTCCTGTAATTTGGAACACATATACTGCTGATTTGTTTTTCTACATGCCAATGATCCCTTTAGGTGTTTGTGATTACACATTTCTATTGAGTGTAATAGCATTTCTGTGAGAATACAAATGGCACAACACTCCATGAGAGAAATTCAATATGTGTGAAATGCTATAGGAACATGAATCATAAAACAATGCCGAAAGCCATGTCTAAAAATATCCACTGTCTCCAAAAACTCCCTGCGCATGACAGCTTTAGCTATGAGTGTATTTGTCTCCAGGTATCAGCCTCCCACACCACAGTCCTGCTGCTGCTATCATGGGCCACATCAGAGGCTATGGAAATGAGTGACGTTGTGTTTACTGTCCCCAGCACTGAGCTGCGCTGTTCAGAGTACTGAGCTGCTGGCTGCAGATACCCATCAGAGTACAATTTACTTGCCATTAGAGCTTCCTCCTAATGCTGCTGGCCATGGTACAGGAGGAAGATCTGCATGAATGCATACTTACTCACACCCACAGGCTCTGGACACAGAGGGCTGGGTTATCACACTGAACATAGAGGTCAGCTTAATGTTTAAAATGTGTTAAAGTGGAGCATGGGGTGGAATGTGTGCTCATCTTCTGAGAAATGAAGAAAGTGCAGTGTAGGTTTTGTATTATTTGTGACTCGCCTCTTTGCAGTATAAGGGTGAACAGTAATTGCTGCTTTTAAATTATATCAAAGAAACCATGACTATATGTCCTTCCTCTATTTTGAAGAACAGTGTACACTGGGATAGGCTGCTTCCGAACAACATGAGCAATTTAGAAAATGGATCCATGGATGTTGTCTTTTTTAATTGTTGAGGCTTTTTAATGATCTCTTACTTTTACAAATAATGTTTAATTCTCCTCACAGCTACAGTACACCATCTCTGCCTCTCTCAGATGCAAACGTATACACTGATACACCACAGAGGCATTAAATAGTTCATTTTATTAACCACTATCAACAACCAAGGACATGCCACATTTTCATCAAGTAAGATTGCTTATTAGAGCAGATATCAGCTGTACCCAATGAACAAGTGAGGTCTCAATACGTAAAACATCTCTACGATGTTTCCTTTCATGGTTTGTAGTGGTGTGATGGCTAGTATAAAGCACTACCCTCCCATTTTTTAAACTGCAGGAAGGCTAGTGTTATAGACATGACTGGGTCAGAAGCTAGTATGTGGCTGGACCGTGTATGGTCATTGAATGAAACTGAGGATCTATAGTTGAAAACTACTACTATTTTCAACTGAAAATAATATGCTAATTAGCTTATTCATGACATCATTGAATAGTATTTGCATTCTGCCCAGTGTCAGCTAGTTTCAGCCCCTTATCTGTTTACTTTTCTCCTACTCTCTGTGTTCACATTTACCGTACAATATTTTAATACAGCCAAATTCCCAATAAAGCTGTTCTCATTTTCTGCTTGTTGTCAGACAACAGAAGAAGTTTGAAATAGTGACTGAAACAGGGCCCATTAATACTACATGTTAACCAGCATTGATTTCAAGTCATTCGCAGGGCAATACTGGTGACTCTCTTCTATGGAAAGCTGCTAAGGTTTGTCCAAAAAGGTGTTGTATTTTATCACTAGGTGCTGTTTTGAAAAAACAAAAAAGCCTTTAAAGTTTGGTAAATCAGGTGACAAAAGCATAAAGTTGGTGACACTGCGTTTAAACACCCCCTGATGACGGAATAGAAACTGTTCACGCCAAATCAGTTTGAAAGATCCAGCCAACAATACTAAGAGTCTAAAGCCATGATGGCGGCGACAATTTCATTAGCAGTTTCATTAATTACAATTAGAATTTCAAGCTAATCTGTCCACATGGATTAAAGTGGCAACTGAATAGCACAGTCTGTTTTGACTGGCATGGTACATCTGGTTAAGTGAGCTTTTTTAAAACCAGACATTTCAGCACCTGGCTGTCATTGGCACTGAGCAACAACCCTATCAAACTGACACAGATGGCCTTCTGTATATTATGGTCATTTTCTACCATTGGACCATTTAAAATCCTGCTTGAAGCACTCTGGTACTCAATTTGGAAAGACAGTATGACCAAGCCATAGAGAAACATCAAGAGAAAACTAATAATTTTTCACCCCCTCTTAAGCCTTGCCTGGACATGATTCGCTCAGAGGACACTGATAAAATGATAGCTATCTGCTGACAATAAGGCCTTTGAGGCTGAGAGAGGAGCCTATGTCTCATTTACATGGACTGGGGAACTGTGACTCTTTGTAATTCATTTTGTACACGCTGAACTTCCAGCCAGCCTGGGTTGAAGGCAGCATGTTTGGGGATGTAAATTTGAAACTGGACTGTCTTGATATGGTTGAATGGAGGGTGAGAGTGGGTGGAAAGTGCAGTATTCCACAAAGGAGGACTTGATTTGTGACTTTGACTTTTTAGACCAACAATGCGACGCAAGACAAAGAGGCTCATGTTTTCTAATTCAGTACAGTGAGAAGAATACACTGTGGAGAGAAATACTTGTGTTCAGATGAGCCTCAGACGTCATCAAGTCATGAAATGTCATCCACATTTCATAGTAGCACAAGACACTAGAACAGCAGCTGGCCATAAAGACGGTGTTCATAGCCACAGCCGGGCAGTTCTTTTAAGTGTTAGAAAACGTAACATTTCCTTGTTCCAAGATGTTTCCCACTGATAGCCACGTCACCATGCTTTCATTTCTGCAAGCTGTGAGGAGGCAACAGACAGAGAAAGACACAGTGAATGGGAACAGAGAGAGGCTCCATACCATGATAAACTCATGCAAAGTGTTGTACTTTTCCTGGGTCATTAATGGGTGACTGTTAAACTTTGCACGCTCTTTCTCTTGACAAGCCAAACTCTTTAAAATAGGGTTTCTACCTTTCTTTAATCCCACCTCAAACTGTTTTGCATGATGGCCAAACAAAAAGCTGATGCAGGAAAAAGATATACAGTGTATCAACTACTGAATAGATGTGTTATTTCAAAAACAACTTTGTCACAAGAGCTGAGTTTGTACAGTTTGGGAGTGCGGCTTAAAGGAAGGACAGAATCATTTAAAGAGTCAGAACTGGATCGTACATTAAGATGTTAACATACCAGTTCTGTTTAATTTAGTGATAAATATTAATTTAAAAGGAGTCACTTGTATCAAACTTTAAAGGTCCCGTGATGACCTTATGGGACATAAGGTCATCACGGAAACAAATTTAGAATGATTCAGCAGCAAACAGACATTTAGAACAGAATATGGAAAAATATTTAATATATAATCATACAGGTTCCAGAAAAATTAATTGGACCCGTAAATCAATTTAATATGACATATATAATTGTGCGGTTCCTGATGTGCTGCAGACCACATCAGGTGGTTTTGTCTTAAAGGTCCTTCACCCCCTTCGTCCGATCACACAGGTGTTTTCAGTTATTTTGCCAAACTGCCCCTCTTCAGGGATCCTGATGGTTTATGGGGTTTGATGACCTCACTGTTAGTCCATCACATCTCCACCCAATTACAAGCCAAGCTGAGGCGAACTTATCCTGAACAAGTGAGACCATCAATGTGTGTAAGGCCTTTAAGTGTTATCCATCTCAGCACTCTCTATTGTTCAATCAGCTGATCAGAGCATGACCAGGTGTGGAGCAGATGGTGGTGAATAGTCGGCCTATGAGAGATAAAGACTACTGACAAGCATCATGGCGTCAGTCTCTGACAATTAGGTAAATAAGGTCAAAAAGATACAGGACACTGTAGCAGATATATTCACTTTAGACTGGTAGTTAACATACAGACTGTGATGTGTAGTTGAGTGGATTGTTCGTTTTTTAATGGTAAAAAATATTTCAGTAAATGAATGGAAAATGTCAATATGCAAAAACCTTCAATTCAGGGAAGCTTAGTATTTCCCCTTTTTCTACTGAAACTTCCTTCAGGCTTTTAGCCAAACTATGTTTCCGAATTTACAGGTTCATCTCACTGCTAGAATCTACTGTAATAAAATTACGATCTACAATTCATCCTATCTGACTTGTTTCCATGACTTCAGAGGGGAACAAAGGTGTGCAGCTCCGCCACAAGTTTTGGGCGCTGATGTTCCCCATTACCTTCCTGTCAATATCTGACAATGCTCAAACACAGGCATGTACAGACGGGTGACAACTTAAAGAAAAAACCTGAAAAATGCTCCCCATTCATAGGGCACGAGGGGTCACTGAATGGTTTGATGAATATGAAAACAATGAGAATCATAAGCTACGGCCTTCGCAGTCACCAGACCTCAACCATAATGGAAACCTTTGGGAGATTTTGGACCGACGTGTTAGACAGCACTCTCCATCGACATCATCAAAACACCAAATGAGGGTAAATTGTTTGGGAGAATGGTGTTCATCCTTCTATTAGAGTTCAGAGACTTGTAGAATTAATGCCAAGGAGCAATGAAGCTGTTCTGGTTGCATGTGTTGGCACAAAATCCTATTAAGATACTTTATGTTGGTCTCTCCTTTAATTTGCCACGTCTCTGTACGTTAAACTGAGAACTGCGAGGACAGAGGGACATCAACACTCAAATGCTGCAAGAAGAGAAAAGTAAAAATAATAAGACAACTACAATGAGACTGCTAGAAAAGAGAGAAAGGGATGACGAGGAGAAAAGGAAGAATCAATTAAGCAAAAGAAAAAAATCACAATTATGTTTTGTCCCACTTAACCTTGGTGTTTTGTGTTTATCCATATTAACATCTTAACACGAAAAGATTATATCTCAACATGCCTCTCGTAAGCTCGCAAACAGGTTGGAATAAACTGGTTCAAAGGTGTGTATGAATGCAGTTTTCCGTCTCTAAATTTCCTCATTTAAAACATGTTTTTCCATTAAGTAAAAAAAAAAAATGTTTGACCAACAACAAGAAAACTGTATGTATTAAAGTGTAGCAGGTTTTGAACGATGAAGTCCTGGCTGTCATGTGTCCGACTGTCCCGTCTAACTGTAGAAGAAATCCTGACCACAAGTCTCAGCTCAATGATCTAACATTTAAAGGGAAAACAAACTGGATTCTTGTTGTTGCCTTAACAAATGTGTACAACACAATGTAAATCTTCTTTAAGACTGAATCACACAGTTATAACCATGTTGCTTTATAAGCCATCATCAGTCTTTGAGCATGCCCTTCTCTACAGTATTAAAAAACCAACTGCATTTGTGGCCAACTGACATTTGCATGTGCGGCCTGTGTCGATCTCTGCTCAACATGTGTACGCTTCATAGAAGTTGATTAATATAATGGACCAGTGCACCTTTACTTCCTATTGAAACCAATGCAGTTATCTTGTCATTTGGTACAGATTATCTGTGTTTTTCACCAAAAGACAGAACTACGTAGAAAAATGGTCTTCTTACTGGCTTTTTCTGGAGCTTTCGACTGTATCGCCCAGTCCTCAAGGTCAAGAATAAACTTTCCAGCTCAATAAACAAGGAGATCATAGTTTACAACTATTGACAGAACAAACCAATATAGGATCATAGTAAATGCACATTGCAAAAATGGTTAGGTGCGGAGGGAAGTTGCTGTGTTCAATTAAGAAAATGCTTCTAAACGACTGTGGGAGTAGAGGCATGTGACTTCAATTCAACTAAATTCAATTAAACTAATGCCTCCATGGTTATGTTCTGGTTAAGGTGTGGCAAATACTGTGGCTGTCCTTAAAGGAAGCCGTTTCTGACTGCTGTCACGAGAAGTAACACCAATGGCGATGGCTGGTGTCAAAGTCACACATTTTATATTTTGAACGCGTCAATATTCACCAAAACGCCCTAATTTAAAGGCTTTGTTGCACAAAACTGTCACACCACTTCTGCCACTTCTGCCTTTTCTTTACAGATCCAGCACATTAGAGGGTTTTGGTCTTTTTTTTTTTTTACTGGTGAGGACAGCCTCCTCAGTATTCACGCCACTAGTTCACCCATAGACACTTTTACAAAAGATTTTGCACATAATAAACTGACCAATTTATTAGGTACAACTAAGTCAGTGTGTGTCCGTCTGTGATTCCCTGGCATGAAGATTTGAGGCTGCAGGACTGACAGGGTCACTGAGCTGCACCTCATTCCATTCCTGACCCCTTTGTGTTGGCCACACACATCCTCACATGCCATTCTCAACTTCTGTCAACCTCTCTGGCTCTCCAGAAAGACCAGTGGGACAAGGACAGGTGGGTCTGTGGCTGCTGGATGCCTCAGGCTGAGTGTTATGTAAGCTTTGCTCAGATGGGCATATTTTCACACACTGGACACTGACCTGTGCAATCCTGAATAAATGATTAACCAATGAAGATATTTCAGATATAGACTAAAACATCTCATTAGAGTGCCTTTCTTAATTATTACAAAGGATTGAAGAATTGAAAAATGCGCAAAATTAACACATTTTTATTTCCATAAATAAGTCCAACGTTGTTAGACCTAATTTATTCACTCCATGTCGTCCAATAAATAGCCCACTATTGTTAAACCAACTGAAGGTCGGCGTATTAATTACTCGCTGACATAAATTTGAATCCAATTAAAACTCTCAAAGGAACATTGCTCATCTTATAATAAGTCATGACATTCTGTGTCTGTCACCAGGATGAAAGTGCTTTGTAACTGTTGAGATTTTTTTTTTTTTCTTTTTTTTTTTTTGGAAGTCTGAGCTGTGCTGAATCAAGCACAGATTACAGAGAGGTAAATGACTTTACGGCCGAGCAGCTACCTGCGCAACAGGTGCAGTCACACCCGTGCGATAACAAATGACCTTCACCATCCAAACAAAGCGCCCTGTTGTCGTTTCCTATGAAAACTTGATAAAAAAAAAACAATAGCACTAAGTTTACTTCTGTTCATGCGGATGAATGGAAGCTTTCTTACCTTGAGGAGAGCGATGAAGACCAGAAGAGTCCACAGAGAGACGCTGAAGCGCAGCAGTGGCTTCATGATGCCGCTCGCTTGGGGGAAAAGAGTTTTAAGTGCCTTTTTCTACCCGCTGACTGCTTTCATGTCTAATCTTTATTCAGACCTTTTACCTGTAGACTATTTCTCACTCCTAACCCGCTCCGTCAAAATCGGGAGAACTAAAAGCGAGAAGGGGAAACTTTCTAACAGGGAGGAGGGGCAGCCGGGCGCGTCATTCGGGGAAGTTTAGTTAAGTCTGCCACTCCTCTCATCATCTGTTCGCCAGCTCTGCTCCAGTATCTCCCACCGATGTGTCACAGCATTAGCCCGGTCGACGCAGCCCGATGATCTGGTGGGGGGGGGGGGGGGGGGCCTGCCCGGTCATCCAGAAATGAAAAAGTCATCCCACATTCTTGCAATAACTTGGCCACGCAGGGTGAAGGAATGTATCCGCGGTGGGGTCCCTTTACTAACACCACACAAAGCGGGCTGCCAAGGCAAATGTTTTTAATAAACTTCCCTGAAGTTACAGGCTGAGTTTTACTGCTACAAACAGTGATTTCACATGAGCAGGCCCGTAGCAAGGAGTGTGCTCTAAGCATGAGAGGGGACTTCAGGCAGAAGGACACATGGTGCCTTAGGGTTTGTCCTGTCATGCCCAGAGAGATTTTTTTTTTTTGCCGTTTTTACCTACAAGAAAAAACCTCCGTGAAGCTGTTAGAGCAAATAATTTAAATAGAATTAATGATTATTTTCAGCACTGACTAATCCATCAATTACTTTTTTAATTTATAAGTTCATTTTTTTGTGGAAAATTGACCATCACATGTTCCAAGACTCAGAGGCAGTGTTTCCAAACTGCTTGCTTGTCTGATCAACAGTCCAAACCGCTCAGGCTGTAGAGCGGGTCTTCCACTAATTAGAAGGTCGGTGGTTCAATCCCCGGCTCTTCCACTCTGCATGTCCTTGAGCAAGATGCTGTCCCTCAAATTGCCCCTGATGGCTGTTTCATTAGTGTATGGGTGTGGTGTATGTGTGTGACTGAGTGAAAATGACATGTAAAGCACTAAGCACTGGTCTCTAAGACTAAGAAAGTGCTATATAAGTGCAGTATACATGCATAAAATCCTTGTATCTGACAACCAGGCCCCAGAGTGGGGTTCACATTTTTGCTGGATAAATGATTTGGGATTATTAGTTCTGTTGAAATAGACTTATTTTAGTCAGAGGTCAGGCTGGTGTAGCTGATAAAGATTACGAATCTGCTTTTCTACACCTCCCTCTCCATTAAAGAATCAGAAATGAAATAAAATATGGGAGTGTGCATGATAAGGACTGGTCGTGTAAAGTCTATTTATAGAACATTTTTATCAGCTTCGTCACAGAGCACTGTACAGGAAACAGCAAATAACAGACAATTCTTGTGAATAGACAGCTGTGAAAACAGATGGCAACCTGTGTTGTGACACTATGTGAATAAAAAAGAAATGTAAGAAATTAAGGTGACATTTCAACGTTAAAAAAAGGGGTTGAAAACATGGATATTAAACTCTTCTCAAGCCTCAACTGCTACAACAAGAAAGTAATCAACATCGTGAAAACACGCATGTTGCGGGAACTTCAAAACAGGCGATCAAGGTCAACTATCATGTTCCACTCACTTCCAGGTAACAGGAGGGATCACTCACTCGTGCTGCGGCTCTGGGCCTAAGCACAGCTGGCCCTGTTTGATTCCAGCCTCCACGATTTTGGCTAGCTTACACAGGGCCGCTTACACGTGCTGCTATCCGTACCAGCTGTGTGTCAATGCTGCCTTGCAACAAGGAAGGATGTGCTGCAAGCTCTGGTTGTCAGGTCGCTTCTGAGCCATTCCAAAGGGGCAAGTTCCGGGCGCTCCACATATCCACCTAAATAATTGTCCTGTTGATCACAGCTTCCCAGGTTGTCTAGCTCCCTTGCTCCTGTTGACTCACAGCTCTGATTTTAATGCTCTCCTCTTCACAACTTAAGAGATTGCCAGGTCTTTCCTTTCTTTTCTTTGTGGCTTTGGACCACATCTTAAGTGCTGATCCTCATCGAAACAGCCCTGCCTGGCTGCCACAATCTAATAGTCTCCTGGGGTTTCAGTTGATTGATGGCCTGCTCTACTGTCTGCATTGTATTCCACTTGTGTCCTGTGTGCACTTGGGCCTTGGAGTTTTGGATAGACAGGTCAGATGATTCTCTCAACGTGAACACGAGCCTCACTTTCTCCAACAGTGCCATGTTGCAAAGACATCAAGAAAGACCCATCCATTTATATATGTAGTTGTTGACTTTCGAGTCCATTTTGAGAGCTGTTGCCGAGCAGATGTCACACAACTTCAGGGGCCACATCAGATGGTGGTTTACGGTGAACTTAGTCTGGCATCATCAGCACAATTGGCTTATGCAAATGGGTATTGAACCTCTCAGTTCATTTTCAATTTCCAAGGGCATTATCAATGGTGCACAATGCCTCCGGCTGCAACTGGATAGACCAACAACCTATCATAGCAACGAAACATGACGTAGCGCAGAGTGGGACCAGTTGGTAAACTAAACTACCAACTAAATTACCAAATCCTCTCCGTAGTACGGCAAACACAATTCTTATCAACAAACGCTATAAGTGCAGCTGTTTGTACCTTTTTTTTTTTGTTGTTTTTTTTGTTTTAGAGTTCAGTGGCGTCCCTCTGTCATCATATCAAACCCTGCCACATTTTAGATAAATAGCTGTGATTGGCCCGGCCTGTCTCAGTACAGATATGTCTGAACTGAAGGGAGGCCAGGAACTTATGACTCTTTTATTCGACTGAAAGTCACAAAATGCAGAACAATGCAGGTGCATTTGAAATGTTTTAACTAATCATCTTGTAATGAATGTCACTTAAGTTCTACTTTATAACAACAATATAAGCACTGTAAAAGGTTTTGCCACAAACTCAACTGACTGGCTTCTCTCCTGTATGATTTCTCAAGAGTCTCTTCAGACCTTATAACTGTGCATGAACTATGCATGAGCTTCTAGCTTCTAATTGAAGCTGTGTGTGACCTTCTAACTGAACTCTTTTCCACAAATTGAACATAAAAAAACAAAAACAATATATATAACAAAAATAACTAACACTTTTTCTTAGTCTTTTTTTTTTTTTAGTAAGGTTTATCATGTGCTACATCAAGTCTGCCTCGTGCGCATCCACCTCCATATTACACGCATTATCAGTCACAACAGCGATGCCATGGTTTGGCCTTTTAAGTCCCAGTCAGTAACAGCTGCCTGTAAAACTTCGGCTATGTTTGCCCCTGTGTGGGACTCGAAAAGTGGGCGAGTCTGCAGTAAAACATTTCCAATTTCCCGGTCACTGGTAATTGTGATATAGCTCTGGATACCCCTAGAAGTCCAACCATCAGTTGTTATGGCGGTGCTTTCTACCTCTTTCAGGGTCTGTACAAAATCCTGGCCTTGGACTCTTTGTAGAGGTTCCTGGACCACCGGGTTCGGGATTTTGTACTTCGGCTCCATTGTGTGGAGGAGTCGCCGAAAAAGGAAAATGGCCTCATATCAGCTCCAATGAAAACACGGATGTCTCTTGTTATTACCGTGGCTCTAGCAATTTACTGTGGAAGTTGAGATGCAAAGGCATTTGTCAGTGTTGTCTGGCCTTTCAGTGTTTTCTTGATTTTAGTGGAGAGCTGTGGGGGTTCTGTAGGTGTCTTTGCATAGTGCTGCTGTTAGCCGCGGTGTACGGCACTATTTTCTTACAGTGCTTACATATTATTTGTGCCTAGTCTGTCACTCAGTCTCCGTTTATTTTTTCCACCGGGTACCCAAAATGCTGCCACACAAACGATTTAAAAGTGGCGGGGGCATCTCCTATGCTAATTTCACCTTCCAACTCCCTCATGTTTACTGTTATGTGAGGATATCGCAAGACAGCTTTTCACCTCGACAAGAAATATTGTCATGTTTCAATATCGGGAGATCTTGTGGCACGAGATCTCGTCACACCGCTAGAATAAACCTATGGAACTAACATAATCTCATGAATAACTAAATGAAACAGTATATTAATAAATGTAGGAATAGATAACACTAAGAGGACAAAAAAGAACAAAAAAGAAAGATATAAAATTAGACAGGAGAAGGATTTTAGTGAGGACAAAATGCCAATTCCTGATCGGGCAACTACAAATGATGCTCTCAGTTTTTTGAACCAGACCATTGACATTTAGCAGAGTACTGTGGGAAGTTGAGTGGCCAGAGCATGATACTGTAGGGTTATGGAGAGTAGACATCTGGGTTTATTTCAGCAAATATTCAACAGATTAACAAAGGCAAACCACGTGAATAGTGAATGTTTACTTTCATAAAAACTTGCAAAACAAATTCTGCTACTCTCCGTGGAAAGGAGGTAAGGTTCAGTCTTATTCAGTTTTAGTACACTGCATATGCAAGATGTTGAAACAAAATAAAAAGAGCAGTGGTGTAAAAGAGAAGTTGTGAAGAAAATTTTACAAATAGAACTGACCAGATGTAACCTGTACAGTATTAGAGAAAATGAATATCTTTCACAAGCACAGACACCTCCACAACAAAGCATCAGGGACATTATGTATTGATAATGACCATGTTATATTGATGGGAGGTAATAAGACTCAGAAACAGGTTCTTGCACTCCATCATTTAGTAGAAAAATATAATATAAAGCAAAACTGTCGTATGAGTAGCACTGTATGTATCACCGTGCTTTAACTTAAGTTCAGTCAGGCTTTGATGCTTAGGTCTAAGGTTTAAATGGCGTATGTTTGCATGAAACTTCTTGATTCTTGACCTAGATTGCAGGAGACAAGACAAACACAGAAAAAATACATACTTTATACTGTACACAGCAACAAAAGCACCACTGGACAGAGCAGTCTTGCAGAAAAACAGCCAGGCATGCTGCAACAATCCCCAGAGGATTACATAACATTTCCTTGGGAATGGTGGGTCATAGTGACCACTTCATATCATCTCTATCTCCATTAGCTAACATCAGCAGGCCTCTTTTAACAGCCATTATGAAACTGTCTGTCACGAAGCGATGGCAGCTTCGGCATCCCGTGTACTATTTAAAGGTCAGAAAATCACCCACACACCCACAGCACATCTTTAGTAACACAAGACAAGTATTAAGAGGTGTTAATGCTGCAAGAGCGCATCAGAGCAGTTCGCAGCTAAGACTTTCCCTGCTGCTTTGAAGTACTGGGTCTTTCCATTTTGTGAAACTTAAATAATATTACACCCAAAATCTGTCTTTTGAGTATCGAGCACTCAACCCACCTGCTAGAGAGGTGACAGTGTGTTAACTTGCATATAACAGAGGCTGTAGTCAGCTTGAGTGAGAAAAAGTATCAAAACATCTATAAAAACTCTTTGAAACTATCACATCAGCAAATTCAGTTCGCTTCTGTAATTTTGTGCTCTTAAATGTGTTGATTGTGGATTAGCTCCCAGCCATGTCGCCATGGTCCCCCATCACATACATGGGAAGAACATTTACTGATACTTAAATGGTTTAAATTTCCCTAGAATAAAATAAGAGACATTTAAAATAAGCTAAACTAAGATATGGTGAATTTACATGTTGACTATTGTTTGCATTGAACTAAAACACCAAAACAGCAGTCAACATATACAGTCAAGCGGCAACCCTCAGGGCTGAAAAATGAAGCTGACACAGAAGTGCCAAAAACTGGCCTCTTGAGGCTGGCTCCAAAAGTCAATTAAACTCTTGTGTTGAAATGCCCAATTACAGCAGAAATAATCATGTTTACAGCCTGGTACAAAAACGATTTTGTCTCTATCGCTAATGTCCCCCTTCATGAAAACTGTACAGAAGGTGAATTTTTATACAACTTATCCATTTAAATTTTATAAGGGCTCAAAATTCTGAATAATTAAGTGCATGACCACTTTGAGTGACAGGTGGGTGCCGTCACAGTTGTTAAGCCGCTCAGTGTCTAGTCGCTAGCTGTCTGCAAAGCATCACCTCAGCTAATTCAAGTCACCACTTTCCACAGGCACCAAAGTCTCGGCTCCACACAGTGAGTTAGGCAGAGTCAAGCGCTGCCGTGATGGCCACACATAAAATGTATAATGATATAATGTTTAACAAATTAATTATCTTACTTTAGTAAGTTAGCATGCTAGTGCAGCGGAGGCTGGTGATTTTGCAGGCATTTTGTCAAAATCAAAATATTCAACTCAGTAAAAAATTCGACATGATGATGACACTAGACACTAGATGATGAAAAGTCAAAAGATCAACTGCAGTCAGTAGGATTCATCATGTGAGGATCATGAATGTCTTTGCAAAATTTCATTGAAATTCATTCCGCATTTAAGTGGTGGTCAGACTGACATTGCCGTACCTAGAGCCTCACCATTAGCATGGTAAAAAACAGAGCATGTGCTACCCACTGAAACAAATGGTAAACCACAAGGCACACACAAGGGCAGTGTGGCAATCTGAAACGAGAGGAGAGGTAAAAGACACCTAAATATAACAGCAAACACTGCACAAATGAAAAAATAAGGAATACATGACCTAAGAGGCAGACTGAGACATGACATCTATGTTAAAAGAAAGGTTTTACATGTTACATGGGAAATTCACCATTGGCTATCTTGCTGAGAGTTAGATGAGAAGATTGATACTGGTCTCATATGTTTCAGCTAAATGTGAAGCTACAGTTAATAGCTGGTTAGCATAGCTTAGCAAAAAGATCGGAAACATCTGGCAACCGCTAGCCTAGCTATGCCTCATCTAACTCTTGGCAAGCAAGAACATAAATGTATTGTTCCCAAAATGCGCACACAATAAATCTATAAGGTTTTATAGCTGTTTGCTTTATCTGGACTATTTGGATGTTTGTCACATTCATTTGCCCACAGCCAATGATGGGAAGTGCAAACCAAAACTGTGTAATTTACTCATAAAAGGCAAACCAAATGCAAATGACTTGATTTTGTTTTTTTCCTGTATTTTACACTTCTGTGTCTCCATTGTTATCTACAAAACAAAAAAAAACTTCTCCATGTGTGACGTATACTCAAAACGAGATATAAGATATAATGCAAATCAGACATTCATTACATTTGTACAAAGGGACAAGGTCCAATTTTTATGTAAGTGTGGTTTCACATGATTTGTACAGTTGCTGTTAGACATTGTCACTGTATGGGACGGTGTCTATTTATAAATGCTGTTAATTTGCCTGAACAGACTCACTACCTGTTGATGGCCGTGTTAGATTCTGTATTGTAATAATCAAAGAACAAACAGAGGGAAAAGAAGGAGAAAATAAAATTTGTCCGATTACATTGTATGGTGTGGTGTTTTGATTACATATCTTCTCGGTGTAGCTGGAGAGAACTTCAAAAGAACAGAGCAAGCAGTTGACACAGACTGACCAAGTTCAAGTTCAAACATCAGTCTGAAAAGGTGGACCTTTGAATGTTTGCTCTCCTTGAAAGAAGCAGGAAAGAAACCAAAGCATTTCAAGTTCCAGACCAAATAATGAAGACAATGGAGGAATTTCCTAATTAATCTAAAATATATACATGTGTACATTGGCCATCAGCCACAAACTCAAGCTGGAGGTGTTAATCAGAGATTTTCAAACAAGTGTTTCAGTTGAAGAAAAAAGTTTAGTTTTTTTGCATCGTAATTTTGAATCCATCTCTCTCACATACACCACTTTTTGCTGATGTATTAGATATTTTCTGTACATGTAATTTGCACAGTTTTAGTGAAAGCAATTCAGGAGGTCATTAAGTACATGAGAAAGAAGTTAAGTTTTCTTTTTTTGAGTCATCTATCCCACGTAAAGGTGCTGAAACAGTTTCTCACCTCAACATTAGCTACACAAAGAGCAATTTTATTCACAGCATGGGATTAGTGAGTGGATGCTTTTAAATGGATTAAACCAACCACTTTTCCTCAGCTATCTGTGTGATAAAATGATGATTCTCTGACATTTTGATCACTAATTTGAAAATGGCCTGAAACATTGTGGAATCACGGATTGTTTGATGTTTGCTCACACTATCTGCTGCCAACTGAGATAATTTTGCTCTTTGGGTCCAAGGAAAACGCCCAAGGAAATACCCACTGAATTGTCTTTCTCCACGTATACTACACTGCAAGACTGCTGATATTCAATTAAGGAGGAGTAGCATGAATGCGGATTGACAAGTAGTTACCACCACAGTTGACCGTGATGGACTGAGACCTCAAAGACACATATACAAACAAGTGGAACTAAACATTGAGATAATAACTTCTTGTAGAAAAACACTTTTTTGGATAACTTTCCTGCAGACTTCGACACAGTCAAATTACTCTGTCTTTGCAAGATATTTAAATATATATGTCTTTTTCTGAAGTCACTTTAGATTGCTGGTGACCATGGCACTATTGCAAATTAACCACCAAAAAAAGGCAAACTACAACATCATTGCTTTCACTTCTAACTGGCTTTAAGTAGGGAGGAGGGAGTGGCATTCTGGTTGTATTTTAATCAAGAGGTCATGACCCAGTCTGACAGGATCCATACTGTGAGTTTTATGGAGAGTTGTGATGCAGCTTCCATGGAGACTCAACTGCTGGGTGCAGAATGTTCATCATGGTTAGATTAACAGGCGCCATTTCTATTGTATTCCCCGTGCAGACTAAGAAAATATGAAATTCAGACCTGTTTTACAACTCATAAATATTACAGCACAGATATTAACACAATTAATCATATCGTCTAGGGCAGTGGAAGGTAAGAGATAAATGGCTAGAAGAGTTTCCTAAAAGTAACAGGTTATAAGTTCAAATGGCTAGCGCTAAATGTATCAGTAAATGGTTGAAATAGTTCACCAAAAGTATTAAAGTTAGCCCCAACATCAGTTCAATTGTATGAAGACTTTACTGCTAAGTGTTGATCTACAGTACTGTTCCTGTTGCTGCTCCCCCATCAGAGACCCCCACTTCTCCTCATATAGCTTATAGGCCTACTTCTGCACTTCTCCCACTACCACCCGCCCTCTCTCTTTCCGTCCTCTCACCCTCACAAGCTAAAGACACTTACTTGAACTCTTCTATCTACAGAACTGCAGAGTCCTCACACATTACAGAAGTGTGAATCACACTCCCTCTGTTTGACTGTACACTGTCGCAGTAGAGAGCAGACAAGGGTTGTTCCCCCTTCCATTTGTGTGTACTTTGGGGAAAAACAGAACGTTTTCTAATTACGCTTGTGCAGAAAAATAAAATAAATAAAAGATGGTCACAGCCACTATCTTAGCAGGATATTCCTACTGTAACTCTGCCCTCGATCTCTCCATCTGCGTGACTCTCATTTCATTGTTTATGTTGGGTAAATGGTCATAATTGCCACCATGACCCATGAACATGTTTGTTTATATCTTCGCTGTCAGAGCTTGTTGTTTAGATTTGACCACTGGAGTAAACAGGGACTTCCAATCTAGCATTTCAAACTGTCCTGTCTGAAGTCCCTCAGAAGGATCATACAATCTTGTGAAGAGGTTCCAAACAGCGGTGGCATGGCGAGGTCGCTGTGACTGAGCCCTGCAGCGAGGGCAGAGATGCAGTCGAAAGACATTATCTCTGCACACTCCATTAAAAACTCTATTAAAGACATTGGGTTTCTCCATTTATTCTGCTCCCCAGATTAGTCTCAGAGAGACTCTCGCTCTTCTTTTTCTGTCACAAACACACACACACAACGACACACAGTCACCACTGTAGGATGCATAAAATAAATCCTGCATACTCAGTATCTTTGGTGTAATATTAGCCTAGCAAGCACACGCCAACTTACAGTCACTCGAAGATAAAATGCATACAGTAAAAATTTAGTAATTTACGATACATTACATAAACAGGAAAACTGAGACCCTGTATTAATCCTCCACACTTTGTTCTAATTTTACTGTAAATGGCATAATATTATTGGGTCAGACACTTGCCGGTGTTTTATTTTTTTTCCCTTCATAGCCATGATTGTCTAATATGTAATTACAAATTACATGATACAGTAGGTTAAGCTATATCACTTTTTCCGACCCCAGGCATGTTCATATCTCTGGTCCACATGTGACAGAGCTGTGTAAAAGTATTTTACATAACAACACAGGAAATGGGAGGACTACTGATGACTACTTTCTGACTATTTACTTTACTTTCATTTTAGTTCAAGTATGCAAAACCTCAAAAAAACATTTTTCTGGGTAAAGTACTGAGAATGAAGAATTTGTTTTTAATGGTAACATTTTAACATAAGGGACAAAGTCCAGAGTGGTTACCAGAAGTGAGTGAAGAGTAAATCATGAACTAATGAAGAGTTAGTTAGTTAGTGCCTGAACAAGTTACTGAATAACTCTGAATCAAGGACACAGCTTTTAACTAATTGCTAATTATTAGCATCATATCACATTTTACATATCATTTTGTGTCCTCTCAAGTCAAGTGGTCATTCATTAAAAAAGCACTTCAGCAATTCAGTATTGCACTTCCATGAAGTTGCAGGGTTCACATGAGGTAGATTCAAAGTAGAAATCAAAGCAGCAGAGGCCAACCATCCTTACTTTTAGTCCCCAGCATGGATCAAGCTACTGGATCCTACATTTCCCATAATGCAACCAATAGCATCTGTTTGTAAGACCCTCACTACCTGATAAAAGCCCACATTTCTCAAACTCCCCCATTTTTATTTCAAGTTCCAGTTTAAGTTTATTTTCAAGTTTCCTCCTGTTTAACAAGCTCAGATGTTCTTCTCACGGCCAGAAAACCAGTAAACTGAGCTTATGTGTAAATCAGTAAAGTTCCTTTTTAATTTGTTCTTTTTTTGATTGCAACTGCACAGGCATTTGAGTACATAACTGGTAACTGCTATCACCATTGTATCAGTGACAAGTAATGACATTTTCCTTTTACCTGTGGCGCCTGATTTGGGTTTTGCTTGAACCTGCACTTTATTTCATTTAGCATTCCAGGAAATAACGTTTCCCTTCAGATCTAATTCTCTGTAGTATCAGTGTGTCTACAGGAAACAAGGTGACTGCGGCAGCTTGTGGTCATCAGATGAACACTTTACAGCTCCCTGATTACCCCCAATGCAAATGTGCAGCAAGATTAGCCGGCTGTCTGTGTTAGACTGACTGTGTTTTATGGCTCCAGATAGGCAGGCTGGAAGCTGCATAGCTTCATCTGGATGTCACATGATGAGTCACAGTCAAATCTGAGATTGGCATCGGTTTTGTAACAGACAGGAAGGCTTTAAGATTAATTAACTTTTTTAAACTTACCCCAGTAAACATCACTTCACAGGCATGTAACAACGAGACAGACTCAGCTGGGTACTAGTTAAGATACCAGCAGTGAGCCATTAGGACCACTAGATGCCTCCATTTGTTACCAGAGGAATGCTGCTCCTCCAGTGTCTCATTGATATACACTCAGGTTTTTATACACACACACACACACACACACACACACACACACACACACACACACACACACACACACACACACACACACATATATATATATATATATATATACAGTATATATAAAATTGTGTGTCTGTATATGTTTTGTTTTATTTTGGCAAATTACAGTGTTGGTGATTTCTGTGCTCTTATTTAATCTAAATTTTCCAGCAAGTAACTATTCTTAAACTACTCATTTGCCTCCCCATACTAAATTAACCTTAATTCAAATATCACATTACAGTAAAATGGCTTCGGAAAAATGCAGTGTCAATGTGTCTCACAGAAAGAGACAATGAGGAAGTGATGTAACAGTTTGGTGTTTTCAGTGTAGCTGTTAGAGAAACAGACAGCTCAAGGCCGCTGAATATCTGCCTCTTCTCATTTATCATTAATTAGGTTAGATGATGCTTTCACATTCACTGTTTATAGTGTGTGACAATGACCTTGTGTGTTTGTGTGTAGAGGTGAGATCATTTTTTTTTTAAAAGGGATGAGGAGGAGAAGATAAGGAAGGAAAGAGGAGTTCATTTAGTTGATTGGTGCGAGGTGGGGAAGGCGAGGATGTGTGGGAGAGATATATGGGCGGAGAGGAGAGGACTCTGAAGTGGGTCATAAATACTGAAGAAAGAGGGAAGAGAGAGAGAAAGAAAAGCATGTTCGATAACATGAGATGTAGTTTAGCAATTAGCTTTAATGGTAGTGGTCAAAATAATAGCGAAGAGAGGTAAGTTAAAGAATCAAGGATTTTGAAGGGGCCTTCATATTGTAGTTACATTGCAATCAGTTTTTTTTTCTTTTGTTTTTCAATAGGATTCAGTTGGTTGTGTACACATCAACAAAACCTTTGATACCAACACATGCAACAGAAAGGTACCCACGCACTGGACTTTGAACTCTTAGTTATTTTTCAACCCAGCATCTTCCTCAGGCAAATACCCACATGTTCTGTATGATTTGACCTATATGTCACTAATCAAATCTTTGTGAAATAGTTTTGGAACACTTTCTTATTTTCTTTCTTTCTAAATTGATAAGCTCACGCTACCCTCATGTCCTTATCTTAAATACATAGACGGTACATAAAGATGGACGCGGCCTCCGTGACGTCACCCATAGGTTTCTGAGGAGTTGTTTTGAAGCAATCACCATCTTGGCAGTGCCTGAAAGAGATGTGGTGTAATAATAATTAATTAATAACAATAATTAATAGTTAACACATTATATCTTGTTTGGTTGATTTATACAAAAGCTAAGAATGACATGTTGAGGTTTTAGTGTATGATATGCCAGACTATTCTGTTTCCCCCTGTGTCCCACAGTTTTTGCTGGGCTAAGCTAACAAGCTGCTGGCACTAGCTTCCTATGTATTTACCATATGAACTCTTGGCAAAAAAGAGTAAAGATATTTCCAGATTGTGGTCACTCAGTCTCAATTTAATTAAAGTCTTTCTCAATTTCTGGTCACTGAAGGTTCCTTGATAATCTGCCACGGGTTATTGGCTGTTGAGGTTTACCTTGAGTGACTTGCAGTGAAATGGTTGGGACCAGTTTTGGACATATTCATCAGGTTTTCACAAACATGTACATAACGTGTAAATAAGCTACAGTTTGCTAACACGTTAGCCACATAAACTTGTTTAAAAGTGATGATATGTCTGTGTTTGTGTTTCTGCCAAAAAGTAATTTATTTCAGGTTTAAATGACTTGTTTGCAAATATTTGTGTCTTTTATTATTGTATGTGAATACCAATTTACACAATAGTATAGTATATATTATATACTGTAGTAATATGTCTTTTTTTATATCTGTTTTTTTCTTACCATCAGAATTATTATACTAACACTGTGAACATTACCCAACCTGCTTTGGCAAAGCTGTATTGTCATGCTAATAAAGCAAAAAAAAAAAAAAAAATGACGTAGTGTTTGTGCTTCCCCAGTATTTGTGTTGATTAAATAGTGGGCTGTTTTCTGCTGGTCAGATCAGAGAGCTGACAGGGAAAAGCTACCATATGGCAAGACAGGAAGGAGGGAGAAAGAGAGCACAACACGCTAAAGAGGGGAGAGACAAGAAATGACAGGAGGTTGTAAGGAGAGAGAGAGTGAGAGAGAGGAGCAGAGTCGGAGGGGGGAGAGTGTAAAAAGCAAGAGGGAGAGCACGAGAGGATGAGCAAGAGCAGCGAAAACATGGGGATAACAAAAACGGTGGCGACCGGAAAAAAGAGTATAGACCTGGGTGACAATGAGTTGCGTTGGTGGGGGTTGGAGGTGAGGTGGGGGGTGGAGATGAGTGAGAAACAGGGTGAGTGAGGTGGGTGGCAGAGCCTACAGCTTGGACGCAGAGGAGGTGACAGTGGGGGGTGTTCACTGCTCAGTGATGTGTTATGATCCGACCCCCCCAACTACACACACACACACACACACACACACACACACACACACACACACACACACACACACAAACATGTTTTTGTATCTTAGGAGGACATTGATTTTGATTGATTGACTTGCATGTAGTCTCAGAAACTTTCCTTTCCTCACAAGCTAAAGCTGGAAATATTCTATATTTCTCGAATGAAAACACCAAAACTAACAATGCTCTTCGACATCCTTATCCAGTCTGTTTCTCTCAAACCCAAACCTACTGGTTCCTGGTGGAGAGACAAATCTTTAAAGACAGGTAATGAATATATTGTTTCATTTTTTGGAAAAAGGCTAAATAATTTCCTAGACCAGCAGGGCACTGTAGTTTTTAACGAATGTTATTCAAACTGGGGTAAAGAGCATACGTATTGAAGACTATTTTCTGTCGTGGATTAATACACATTCGGTGCTTTAGTGAGTATTTACGTCAGTGGGACAGTAAATGTGGGATTTCCTCAAACTAAACTACAGTGCCTATGTTCACATTAATGAAGGAAAATGTCATCCAGTGCAGTGTTGAGGCTCATTGGTGTCTATGGCACAGAGAAATTAGCTGTATCAGCCTTTTGGCAACACAGAAATTGTTAGTGGTAGATTTGTGCTGGTACCATAATTACAATATGGAATATCACTAGCCTTCATCCTAAACCTTAAAGGTTTACCTTGTGAGAACGACCTTTTGGAGCTGGGTCCCCGTAATGTGACTGTATGAACACATTTATGTCCCCACAATGTGATTAATACACACACATACACACGCAGAGTCTCTCTCTCTCTTGCTCTCTCTCTCCCTCCCTCCCTCCCTCTCTATCCAACTCCCTTGCTTGCTCTCCCTCATTCTGGCTCTGTTGCCAAGGCTACCATACAGCCTCTTGCTGCATATACCTAGACGAAGCTGCCGCCTGTGGATCTCTCTCTCCTCCAGGATACAAACAAAAGAAAACCCATCAGACTTTCATACCTCTATCTCTCTTCCACACACAGACACACACACCCACATTCATAGATTCTGCCTTTCCCCACCTCACGCGCATCCTTTGCCTCTCTCTCTGTCTCTCACTGTCGGTCTGTCTCCTTTCTCCCCATGCAAACACATTCATTCTTCTCCCAGACAGAGGAGCAGTAAAGGGATTGGCGTGGTTCTTGGTGTTTGGCTCCTTGTTTTTGGCTCACAGGGAGCAGAGCGGCAGATGGCGATGTGAAGACGGGCTCAGCCAGGTAAGAGGACTTATCCTAACCAGACTTAAGGCTCTGGGTGAGTGACTGTTCCAGCCCTCCTCTCCTCCCTCTGTCTCTCCCTCTTTCCCCCTCCGTGGCTGTGCGACATGAGGTGAATACCAATTCCTCAGCAAAGCCCCCATGGTTCATATGGCTGCTGCGCTTTCCTGGCTGTGAAAAGGTAGGGATGTGTGAAGTGGGCTCTGTATGTGTATGTGTGTTTTTTTCTCAGATTATTAAAACTGATCATTTGCCAACAGGTTGGCTCTTTGATGCTGTTATTAACTGTGTATTTCCTCTCTCACCATTATTATACAAAGCTTGATTTCCTCTGTGTTGTATCATGTCTGTGTGACAATGTGGGAGTTACCAGAGAGAGATGCAACAGTCCACCTCCCTGGGTGATTCATTACTAATCCATCCAGCTCTGCACTGTGTGGCCGCTCCAGCTCACCGTAGCCATGTACGTGATATGAATGGTGTTTTGTCTTAGTATGAATGACTGCCAGAGAATGCCATTCTTGCACTGGTGTTTTGATGCAGTGCAATCATGTAATACAATCCTTTGTCACAAGGAATCCAGATTTATCTCCAGCAGCCTGTAAATCAATTTGCTATGCAGCACATTTCAATTATTTACACAGTATAGCTTAGGCTGAAGTTTATATGTGTGTTAATGAGATTTCTCTTTGAAATGCCCCTGGAGCTGCTGCAAGAGATTGTGGGAGTGTATGTAAACAATAGAGCTGATTGATTATCTGTCTGTGTGATATACAGGAGGAAGCTGCAGGATTGCTGGGTATTTCATTTTAAGGTCATTTTGAGCTTATGTGTGTATTAATATCAAGGTTTTATCTGTGTGAGTGTGTTTGTGTGTGTGTATGGGAGAGAAAGGTTGATGAGGCAGGTCTTGGCCCTCGTGACTTTATCTCACATTACCATCCCATCATCACTTTCAATAAGAGCTTCCTCTTACCTCGTCTCCCTGCCACATGAGCACTTCAACAGCATGCTCGATACTTCACTCACTTGGTTCACCTGGAAACAGGAAATGCTGTATAACTGAAATGTTCCTTTAATGATTAGGACAAAAGCCAAATGTTTTTAAAAATAGAGTAGAAAAGCAGATTTGGACACATCGTCTTTCCAGACGGAGACACTAGAAGCATCAGGGATATCCAGTAAAACATGAGCCAGCTGAGCCGTGAGCCATCTCACCAAAAGAACAAAACAGGAGACCACGTTAATTCCCCTTGTTCCTGACTCCAGGAAAGAGCTTTACACAACTGTCACAGTATACAGTCACTCCTGGTCATGTGGTTCTCCTGGGACAGAGGCCACAGGTTTATTGTATGGCTCCGTTTAAACTCAGCTGGATGTTGGATGCTTTGAATGGACGCAGATCAATGGAAACACTACGCACATACTCTATTTGAAGACTGAGGGGGTGGTGCTTGTAAAGACCCAAAGACGGTCGACCTCCAGTGAGGAATGAGGCTGAATCAGCTGTCAGGTTTGACTTCGGCTATTTGCCACAAATCCATTTGGCCTGGTTGTACATGATTCAGAAACAGTGTGTTTAAATAGAAATATCATTGCTAATTGATGTTCATTGATCAAGCCTGTTGAAGGGGTTCTGCTACAATATACAGCATTTCATCGCAATTTGTTATTGTCAGTCACTCTCAGTGTGCATTGTGTGTAAGCTAAAACAGACACTTTCTGTGTATTAATAACAACCATCATCACGGACCGTCATCCAAAGATACCACATACGTTAGATGAAGCTGAATTGTGGGGAAATGTGTTTAAAAATGCACAGACAAAACAGTTCTATTCAATGGAGTGGTGTAGTCATAAAAAAACAAGAAGTGTTGGTTTAATGTTTTCGTCAAGTAAAGCTTGAATGAAGAGCTGGAACATATGGAATATATATGAAACTGTGAAATAAGGCAGATTTAACAAACTCAGATCTGAAATCTCAAAAGGGAAACAAAAGAGAAAAAGAGTTTATTCAATGCAAGGCTGTAGTTACCATTGCTGATACTGAGGGAATGTGCTCAGTATTTTTTTCTGGCAATTTTGGATATTACATTTTACATTTTGTTTCCAGTATTTTTATCATTTATATATAAACTGTGCAACTTTTAGGCCTGTAAAAGATTATTTAGTATTGCCCCACTGGAATTTCTGGTAGTGACAAATAGCTTTGATACAGCAGGGTGGGGTGTAAAATACAAACAAATTCATTAAATGGTTAACAGTTTAAAAGAATACTTTGTTACTAGAATTTGTTTTTGGTGTCTGGTCAAATTTTTCTGATGTCGGAGGGCTTATGACCTCCGACAGTATTTTTAAGTCCTAGCAATAGCGTTGGTTAAATGTACCAGACAGTTTGCCAACAAACTCTCAGCAGCAAAAGGAAGGGACTGAAAAACAAAGATATTTACCTCAAAGAATGAAAGCAAAGAGAGACAGAATTCTTTAGACAAACGTGAATATTGTCACTGCTCTCCCAGTGCAGATATGTTTGTGTTTTTCATTTTTCATGCAGTGTGTCTGCCAAGGTGTATGTGTGTGTGTGTGTGTGTGTGTGTGTGTGTGTGTAAGTGTTTGTGTGCACACTACAGTATGTTGGTTGCCACAGTTACCAAAACGCCAACCTCACTGCGTCATTGCTTCAGACAACCTTCACACAAAAAGAGCTGCTTTTCCTCCCATTCATCCCTCCATCCACTCATCTACCTGTCCATCTATTGTTTAAAAATGGAAGTACGTTGAACTTTCACAGCTTCACTTATACAACACTATCTCTGTGTGTGTATGTGTGCGCATACTTTAAATGTGTGTGTGTACATTGTATATATGCACGTTGCCATGGCTACAGGCCTGGCGTCATCACTTCAAAACCACCTTCGCAGCAAGCAAAGGGAGATAGAAAAGGACTCAAAGCTGCTCCCCTCTGTTCAACACTTGCACTCATACACAAAAACACACACACATACACACACACACACACACACACACACACACACACACACACACACACACACACACACAAACACACTACTGGTGTGGTCTCATATTCCGCTGAGCTCACCCCGTTCGTTCAACAGGGTCCAGTGGCACAGAAGGAGAGGTTTGGAGACGATAGAGAGAGGAGAGCAGAGAAGGCTTGACTTTATGCATACTGATTCGACTGGAGCTGAATGTATTTCTGAGGTCGTCTGCTTAGTCTGGCTCCAATCATCCCTGCCTGTTAGGGAGGGAGAGAGAGGAAGAGAAAGAAAGAGAGGGGAAGATATATTGACAGTTTACTGTGTCACCTTACATCACCATCCGCCGGTCATGAAAGCACAGCTGGGAGCTGACAAGGGTGCTACTCTGATCCATCTTTAGATGAAACTGGATTGCTAACGCTGTCTCAGTGTGACCAGCTGAATTAGAGTCACAAGGTGTCTCTGCTGTAGCAGTTTGTGATAAAATTGAGAATGTGTTTAAATAAATTGTAACTCCATCTTTATCTCTGAACACATGAGATGAACTGTTTGGATCTTGTCTTCTGTCCTTCAGATTCCACTCTGCCGCACAATGGCTGACAACGGCTGGTTGCTACAGGATACAGGATTTAACTTGATCATGTGATCTGACTCTCTCCCCAGTTCCCTGTCATCTATCATAGGTGAGTCATGTGACCGGCTGTATAGTTTTTTCATAATCCAGTAAGCCAACTGAGAAATCACCTTCTTGGGCAATGTGGGTCGGTAGTCATTGATGAAAACTCACTAAACTCACTCGCTACAAATGTAGCCATCAGCAACACATTCACACAAAAGCGATATGTGCGCAAACAGTACACCACCACTCTCACAAGCCCCCGCATTCACACATCCGCACAGACCATGTGGCGGTAATCAGCCAAATGTACAAAACACCTTTATTAATGGTTGAAGGACAAAAGAGCAGGGCGGAAAAGGGCTTTGAATACACTGCTGACTGATACAGAGAAGCTGTGTGTGTGTATGTGTGTGTGTGTGTGTGTGTGTGTGTGTGTATGTATGTGTCTGTGTTGTCAGTAGATGATAATGCTCAGGACGGATGAGAGAGATGAGAGCCACTCTGTTGCCAAGGCGACGGACAGGGCTGTAAACACGCTACCCCTGACTCATCTCTCCACAATAGAGCCTCTCTCTCTCTCACACACACACACACACGCACATACACACACACATACACACTCTCTCTCTCTCTCTCTCTTTCTCTCTCTCTCAAACACACACACAAACACATTCACACAACAGAGTCCAATCTGAGCAAGACAAGAGGATCCAGAGATGAGAGCCACTCCAAGCCGCTTAGCTATACATCTGAATAGGCCTGTGGAATAAACACAACCCTTTCTGTCATATACACGCTCATTTAAAAACACACAATCACACACACACACACACACACACACACACACACACACACACACACAACCTGACACAGCTAGCACATCATTGAACTGGTAATCAGTATGTAATTTGAAGTCTGCATCCTACACGGGCCGATTTTTAAAACCATTAAAAACAACACTGATATCATTGGCCTTTTAGAGTGTTAAACAACACACACTGGATATTTTCCTCAGTTAAGCAGTGTTTTTTCTTTTTTTTGATCATTCCTGAGCATCACTTTTCATCTTTCACTGTCATGTTAGATTTTCAAATGTCAAAAAAAAAGAATCAGAATCAGCAGTGAAAGCCCAGTGATCAAAAATGGAAGACATGTAAAATACCTTTATTCAACAGGGGGATCATGACCCGCCGGCTGAGCAGCTCCACTCGTTCCCACACCGAGGACTCCATCTTCCTGAGGCCTGACGAGGACCCCGTCTGGCTGGATGAGCCGACAAAGACTGAGAAAATAGGCGACGGAGCCCCTAAAAACGATGGACTCCCAGAATGCAAAGACGGACCCACAGGAGGCCAAAGCCCACAGGGAGAGGAAGTGTTCATGCACAAGGTGTGCGCACTTGTGATTGAGATCCACTGCTGGGCTGCACTGTTTGTTGTCTCCCAAGTCACGGTACGTGAATGGACATCAGTTGTAACCAGAAAAATGAAATAAAAAGTGGACAAAATCTTTTACTCATTTGTAGATGTCTGCTTTAGAATATGTTTTTTTTTTTCATGCACGATCTTTGGTTTCCAGCCGTGTAATTGCAACATTAGCAATTCAAATGACAGCTTCACACTTGAGCACTGGGTATTCTCTCAACTTGACCCTTATTTTTTCACATGGATTTTTCTTTTCATGTGCATCATTACATTGTCATATTCTCTAAAGTGCTTTATTCAGGGTTGGGAAATAATTTTTTATTTGGCTAGTGGACACACTGTTAGTATTTTTATGCTCTTTCCATCACTGTCTCCCTTGACTTCATGTTGGATTCATTCAAGAAAAAAAAGGACAGGTGCAACATTACCATATAAACAGAGCCTCGTAAATGCAGCCATGATTATGACACCAAACTGCATGTGGTCAATTTACATATTTTCTATGCCTACGCAATAGGCCATCTTCTTTTCTACTCTGCTCACTTTTCACCTGAGAGCAGCCACAGCGCTGCCTGATTACCAGTGCATGAATGACTGGAGCTGTGACAATCTGCCCTCCCTCCTTTTCTGCTCCCAGGGGTACTGGGTGTTTTTTGTGATGGAAGGAAACGGACCACTCTCTTCCATCTACAAAGCCCTGCAGGTCATCGACTTCTACCTTGGCTTCATCTTACCGTGCCACCCGATCTTTGGAATGGACGTAAGTGTCAGTCCTGGTTCTGACCTTGAGCTGCTGCAGTTTGTTTTGGATGGAGACCTCAAAGAAACAAACGCTGAAGATGTGATGGATCTAGTGTTTGCTGAGTCTATCTGCCTTTTCCTCTCTCTGTCTCTCTCTTTCTCTCTCTCTCTGTACTGGCCAGTCCATGGTGCTGATGAGGGAGGTGGTAAACACCAACCAGCACAACTGGATCATTCAGGGCACTGCAGGCATCGGCGTGGCCATCTGTATTATCATGGTAAAACAGACCATTCACTTTTATGCTAAAATTGGATTGTAGGACAGTCTAGAAACTAGAAAAGACTGGATTATTAATTTGTTCATTTGCAGACTGACTAGTTGCTCGGTTGATTTATTTGTTTATATAGATGCATGTTTGAAGAGAGAAACACGTCTTACATTTTTCTGTACATCTCCTCAGGCCATCAACATGGTGTATAAGTGGCGCTACGGTACTGGCTTCTGGTCGTCAGAAACAGTAGCGAGGGACATTGGTGATCGGCGTCAGTCAGTGAGCCGTCAGCCCTCTTTCACCCTGTCAGAGTGGACGGACGCTCAGGAGGATCTACTGGACCTGGACCCTGTGCCACAGACGCCGGTCTTTGACATGGGCACAGACACCAAGACAGAGGGAGACGCCGCCACCCTCACTGTCACACCTGTGGGGCTTCAGGAGAGGTTAGAATAAGAGAAGTTGTTTTACATTTATATCTGCATCTTTGAATTCCATATTGTCACATAGCAGATGGGTACAAATATTTTAATCTACATGCATTTGTCTGAATCTGTATATATCACACAGGAGAGGCTCCAATGTTTCCCTGACCTTGGACATGTGTACACCAGGCTGCACTGAGCCCTATGGCTACGGAGCCCAGCTCTCCCCGAGAGACCAGTCGGCCCAAGAGTACCTCCGACAGGGAACACACGTCCTGACCCCTGCCATGCTACACACACGGGCCATGGATGATCAGAGCCTGCAGGCTGAGTTTTATGTGAGTGCAGCAGCAGCTCAGCCACCTACACGCTTTAGATTACCAGAGATGAACAGAGACTCACTGGAAAAAACGTTCTCTGACACACACATAGACACGGGCACAAATGCACACACACACACACACACACACACACACACACACACACAAACACCCAGTAGAACTCTGCACACACCCGTAAGCTTTTCCACTGTCTGTTAGTGGGCGAAGGAAGGAGAGATACCGGCATATTTGCATACAATTCAAACCTACAGAGGATTCCAGGGTCTGCTGGGCAGAAAGATCTGCGTTAAAGATCATACACATTTTGCCCACAGCCTTTCAGTTACGTACAATCTGACAGCAACAGTTTAGTGTGAAGGGCAGTGGATGACTTAATGTCTTGGTTATTATTTCATAATCTTTTGTTGCCTTGTAGAAGGCAAGACTAGGACTTCCCCTACATTTCTGCAAGGGCTGATTGTTGTTGCACCAATTGTTCTATGTCCATCGGCAGGAAACTCCCATGAACTTTGTGGACCCTAAGGAGTACAACTACCCAGGGCTGGTGAGAAAGAATCGCTACAAAACCATCTTACCCAGTGAGTACAGCTTCAACATGAGTTAGAACAATCACTAAAAAAGGGATCATGAAGTTATAAATTTTGTAAGAAGCTTTTTTATGCCGCTTCCCTTTAATAATTTCACACGCTCATCTTCTATTTAGCACAGATGTGTTTGGGAAAGGTCTGTCTCTGTGCACCAGATTATTGATACTCACACTGAAACACAGCACACACAAAAAGATGTGAACCAATAAAATAAAACTGAGCTGTAATACGCAATACAATATATATGCTCTGTTGTTGTCCCTGTGTTACAAGTACAACCCTTCTATCTCTCTTATGATAATCCTGCATTGTCCAACTGCAGATACACACAGCAGAGTGATCTTGAAGTCACAGGACGAAGATGATTTCCTCACTACCTACATCAATGCTAATTATCTCAAAGTAAGTGAAAATATGTGGTTTTACAAGCAAAATCGGCTCTGAAATGTGTTGTAACTTCATTTGTTCTCTGTGGATCTAACCCTGTGTTCTCACTGTGTCCTGCTCACAATTAGGAGAGACTGATAACTATATGTGACAAGACAGTGTTTTGAATGTGTGTGTGTGTGTGTTTGTGTGTGCGTGTGCGTGTGCGTGTGCGTGTGCGTGTGTGTGTGTGTGCGTGTGTGTGTGTGCGTGTGTGTGTGTGCGTGTGTGTGTGTGCAGGGTTATGGGGGTGTGGAGAATGCATACATTGCCACCCAGGGTCCCACAGTGAATACAGTGGGGGATTTCTGGAGGATGGTGTGGCAAGAGAGAAGCCCAATCATCGTGATGATCACCAACCTGGAGGAGAAGAACGAGGTCAGTGTGGCGAAATGCAAGATCATGATGATGATGATGATGATGATGATGATGGATGCATTAATGGATAAATGCACAGCTACAGTGATAATGGGATGGGTAAAAATATCCACTTGTGTGTCAACTGTCTCTTGCAGAAATGTGCAGAGTACTGGCCCGAGGACACTGTGACCCATGAGGGCATCGAGATCACTGTCGTCACGGTAACTCAGGAGGATGACTACAGTCTTAGGGTGTTTACGCTAAAGGTAAAACACAAAGACAGTTACATGTCACTCAATAAGGGTGAATTTAGTGCACAAGAGTATTTAAACCAACAAGTTAAAGAGTCAAAACAGGCTCCAAAAAAAGTCTGTAGTGGTATTTAGCTATGCAGATAGCTTTGGTTTTACTGATGAATACAATAGAAGTAAATGGAGTTGAATTTCTGGTGCATAAGAAATTTTTATTAAAACAAAGCTAAGTCCACAGCCATGCCAACAGCTCTACTTTGGCACATTGTTGCTAACAATGACGATGCTAACATGCTGATAATTAGCTGGTATAATATTAACGATGTTCACTATCTTAGTCTAACATTTTAGCGTGCTAACATTTGGTAATTAGCACTATACAGAAAGTATGACTGATTGAGGCTGATAGGAACATCAGTAGTTTTGCAGGTACTTAGTCATAAATCAAAGTATTGGACAAATAAAAATGAGACCTGGAGCTAGATGAAAAGTCCTGACGGGAACATTTGTCTACCAAATTTATTTGAATACTGTGAGCAACATAAATGAAAGTCCATTCACTTCCATTGTATTGGGGTGAAAGAAGAAATTACAGAAAATTTGACAAATAAAACCAGAACTCTCTGCATGGCTATATAAAACAGGACAATGAGAAAACACTGTACAACTGTTGAGAACATGTGCGAACCAAACCTTTAACACATGTTGCATTAGCTGATCTTAGCTGCAGTATATCTGTGGACACCTTGCAGTGCGTTAAAACACTTTTTTCAGATGATTGGATGTGTCCACGCCACTGATCTCAAGATTAATATGAACCATGTAATAAAAACATGCCATCTGCCATCACACCAGATTGTGATCTTAAGTTCTCAGCATACCAAGCAAACCCTACCCAAGTTTTCGTTTTCCCAAAGTAAATGTTTTTATAGGACTGTTTCATCAGCTTGTCAAGGTGCTTACAGACTCACCACAGATGTGTTTTGGGCGATGTTTACTCAATGTTCTGATATAGCCATACTTTTTTCAGTTCCATTCATGTGTTCATGATGAGTGTTTTATATTTAATTTAGGGTCATGGTGGCACCGGCACTCAGTGAGCCAAACATGATAATTCAGTAAATGCAGCCTGCATCTGATTACTAAGCACCAGGGGTTCATTATACAACTATGCTCTGAGTTAAAAGCTTGTTGTTTATTCAACTCCTCTGGTTTATGTTGTCTATCTGTAGGATTAATAATTATTGTCGAACTGACACTCACAGAATAGAGGCAGCTGATAGATCTGATTATGTACAGTATGGGCAAGGGAGAAACAGACTATGTAAACTCTTTTCTATAACCCTCACTCTCTTTTCCTGTCTTACTCTGCATTCATTGTTGTCGTAGCAACTAACACCAAGGTAACAATTTGGATATACATGCAGAGCAACGGGCTGATCAAAAATCATTCTGTCTGTCCGTGTCGTGTACGTGTGCACAACATGATCACATCCGTATTTCACGCCTGTATGTCTGTCTATGTGTCCACGTGACTGTGTGTTTTCACCAGTGTGGCGAGGAGGAGCGCAGTCTGCAGCAGTACTGGTACACCTCGTGGCCCGATCAGAAGACCCCAGACAAGGCCCCACCCCTGCTGGAACTGGTACAGGAAGTGGAAAGGGCCCGAGAGGAAGCCCCGCCCTCCAGCGGCCCTATAATTGTTCACTGCAGGTACGTAAGTAACTTGTTCTTTAGCTTGAGTTAATTTGAAAGACATTAAATATGTGTTCAGAGGGCTCTGAGTCAAATGGGCAATAATAAACCCCAGTTGATAATATACTGTAAGAGCATAGGGGAAATTGTTGAATTTTTCTTTTTACTATAGAAAACACTTGGCACTCTTTCTGTGAGCAAAGCATTTGTCCGGTTTTTGTTTTTCATTTGTCCGTTCCAATCCTCCGCTCCCGCCTGATTTCTCCAGGGAATATTTGGCATCAGTCAGATTAGAGGGATCAGTGCTAATCAATAAACCAATCCATCCATTCTCATCTTCTCCACCCTCCACCCTGCTCCATCCCTTCACCTCTCCAACTTATTCTCCGCAGTGCTGGAATTGGTCGAACTGGCTGCTTCATCGCCACCTCCATCCTGTGCAAGCAGCTGAGGACTGAAGGTGTGGTTGACATCCTGAGAACCACCTGCCAGCTCCGTCTGGACAGGTGAGATATTCTTAGCCTGTGCACATGCTCATGTCCATCTTTAGGTCTCATAAAGCTCTCATAAAAGCCCAGGTGACGTAGTTAAAGTTGATTATGTTCCAAATCACAAGCTAAGTCTCTTGGGCGTTTACCCCAAAATGAAAATTTTGTGAAAATCAATGTATGTATGACCAACGGCCAATCAATCAAACATCACAGTCAAAATAGAGTCATCACACTAAATTACTAAGTCCATCATTTGACATATGCAACATAATTCAAGAGTTTTTTTTAAATAAAAAATGAGAGCCCTGTGTAGTAGTTAACAGTTTTCACATGAGTATAAATGAGGCAGATATTCCCCACAAAATGTTTTGGCTGCAGAACCTCTTTCATTCACACATAGCAATCTGACAATGTCATAGTCTGAAAAGCACAGGTGTATCTAATAATTTAATCTAAGGGTACTGTCCTAGTGAGCCAGCGTGCACGACAGCTTTGCATGGGCTCACCTACATTGTTATTAGTGTTATTAGTCACACCTGTGTTTGGCAAGTCAGAATGTTGTGGTCTATTGTGTTGAATGGGCTGTTTGAGAAAATGTAATGAACATTTTATTCTTTGCTGGAGCTGTTAAAAGGTGACCCAGTTTTACTTCAATATAAACATATAAATAAAATGTATAAGAAAAACAAACAAAAAAACATATAACAACATAACATATTAGAGCAAATTCAATGCATGAGGCATCAGTGCAGTGTTGACTAGAATTAAGGTAAGCAACTACAAAACAACTACAATTTTATACAAACAAAAGACGTAGAAACTGAAACAAAAAAGGCAAAGTATACAGAAAATATAAAAAGCCTTTATTGCTGAATTCTCTGTTTTGAATTCCAATATCAAGAAATGAATTTTCAAATTTCAAACTGTTCTTTAAGACAGAGCCAACTACATAGCTCTGGGCTACAGCAACAACTTGTCTTATGAAAAAAAGGAGTTACAAGGAGTTACCAAACATTTTACACTTTACCTGATCATCTAGATGTGAGGATGAGTAAATGTTGTATAACAGGCTATCTTGACAGCACACATAGCTTTTGATGAATGCCATACCAAAGATGTAGCATACCTTAAGTATACCCTTTTACAAACCTGCACCTGTATGTAGGCACAGCTGTGCTTTCATATAAATGCTAACATCAAATCTAAGTATTAGACAAACTGAAATGTTGACCTGATGATGGCACTAGATGAAAAGTCAGGGGATGACGAAAGTAAGTACAAGTCAACTTATGGGGACCATGAATGTCTGTGCCAAATTTCATAGCAATCCATCCAAAAGTTCATCCATTAACTCAAAACCACAAACATCAACCTCATGGTGACACTAAAGGAAAAGTCACAGGGTCAACAAAGTTAGTAGTATTGATCCTCTGGGGAACATGAATGTCTCTACAAAACTTTATGGACATTCATCTTACAGTTGTTGAGATATTTCAGTCTGGACCAAAGTGGTGGACTGACTGACCACCGCTAGTGTGGCTAAAACAAATTGCAAAACATATTTTTTTTCTATCTGAATTGTTGTGCTTGTCTTTCTGTGTGTTTGTCAGGGGTGGGATGATCCAAACGTGTGAGCAGTACCAATTTGTGCATCACGTCCTCAGCCTGTATGAGAAGCAGCTGCCTCACACTGCTGAGGAGTAGTAGAGTGAGCGCTACAGCCAGACCGAGACACACCACTGTACACTGTACCACCTCTGGTGGTATGCACCACTGTACCTAGCATCATCTCAATCTCACCCTTTAACAAGTTCAAACCATGGTAATCTCCTCACCCAAGACAGGCTTGCTCAGACAGGACTGAATGGCTGACATGAAATCTGTGCTTATTGTATGTCTTTGAGCAGAACAAACAAATGACACTTATGTGTTATTTATCCACACAGTCCTGGAGAGTCGCAACAGCCAGGCCCAAAATAATCCAAGCCTGCAATCCCAACATCATTTCATTTGCACTGCTGAGGTTTTTATCAGGTTACTGTACATGATACCCCCCCCCCCATACTGTATGTACAGTTATCAAAAGGTCAAACTGGAACTGAAGTATCATCAGACCACCTGCAGTTACAAGGTTATTGAAGAAAGGAAATTCAAGTTCAGTCTCCTGAAGTTAGTGTCAGTAATAAGGGCCCTTCACAGTACAAGTGCCAGCATAAATTAAATCCACAGAAATGATCAAATGCCAGCCTAATATTTAACTCTATATAGATATAAAAGTTCATATTAAATATAAGTTTTAACTAACATCTGGCTTTTTCTCACTAACTCTCACTGACTCTCACTTTAATGTAAAAAAAATCATTACAGATGGCCTGTTTCAACTTTTGATGCATTCAGGAGCCACCTCATTTTCAGGTTGCATGGTGCTAAGTGTTCATTAAAGGCATGTGCAATGTTATGGAACATAGGAATGTATAACAATTAGGTTAATGATTAACTAATTAGGATTTCTGTGCAATCTACAGTATTACAGTTTTACCATGCTGCCTGTGCAGTCCTCATGGCCCATGATGTTTACAGTAAACAACTCCTGCATTAAGGCCACATAGACGTACACTCAGAGGCGTCACAGAGCTAGTGACGCTGAGGGTACAGAGGCCAGAAATATCAGACCATCAAAAAAACATCAACACAGAGCTCTGGAGAATCTGACATACACACACAGGGAAGTGTAATGCAGAGGAAAGCAAGATGCTGCACCATGAATTGATAAAAAAAATGCTAACACAGCTAATGTTCTTGTACATGTCACATTACCATCATCTTGCCATCCTCAAAGTTACATGCTCTGTGACGCCTCGACTTTCAACAGTAGCTTGAACACATCTGTGAAGTAAGAAGCCCATGATTGTTGTATAGACAGGCCAGGCCTAATCTGTATGAAGCACAATAGACCAACTAAGGTTGTCTCTCTGATGTTCAGCTGTAAAAGTTCTTTTTTTCCCGTATTGTGTTTTGATTGTGTTGAGTTTAATGGATTGCATGTGCTGTATGGGGCTCCATAGGTCCACAATCAAAGCGACGTGATTGGTTGTCCTGCTTTTTGTTGTGTATAAGGGTTTAAGCCTATTATATTGCTTGCTCTCGGCCAATGCTTTTGATACAGTTTGCTTTTGTGAAACCAACCAGAGATATTTTTAGAAAATTTTGATACAATCCTTTCGAGTAGATGCCTTGTGTATATTTCCGTTTACACCATGATGGAATGTAGCTCATACTGTGGATCAAACCATCGGTTTATATTGCAAGATTTGACAGAACAAAATGTGACAACTACCTAAGTTACCTTACAGTACAGAAAATAAAAATAGATTATGTTCAGTCTTCAGTATTATTACTTTATGCCTTTAGGCTTTGCTTTAATATGCTTTGCTTTCTGTGTATGTTTTTATCGTTTTCTTGGAGAATTTTACCTCAGACTGAGTTTTTACGCAGTCCCCACTCTAGTCCACTTGTGACTCTAGGCCACTCTCAGTTGACAACACGAGAAATAATTGCTATGTGTAAGGCAGCTAAAACAATGTAGACAGTTTTCTATGTAACAAAAATCAAACCACTTCTATCTTGACTTACTGCATCAGAGCAACAGTCATGAACATTATCAGAGGATGGAATTAACTGTGTGCGCTTGGACCAATTTATAAACATCAAATCAACTAGCAAATTAAACTGCCAAAATTACCTTTTCCAGGAACACCAGACTGAGATCAAGAAGAAAAGCAACAACCTATTGTCAGACTTTTGACATAATCCTCTGATAATGTCCAGTGTAACTGAAAAGCTTTTATTTTAAGTGCTTGTTTTCAGTGCTTACCTGGTCCTCTTCTGATGATCAAAACGAGGATGACGACATAGCCAAACAGTCAGACATACAACCAACCAGCAATCAGTATTCCTCTCCTCTGCTACAGTATTGCTTTAAGTTGTGAGTTTTTGCATCCAAATAAAGGTAGATTTTCATGAATCTGTGTTGCTGTCTTTCTGATTCAAGTCACATTACACTCTTTTGTTTGATAGATTGATGAAATGTGAAGGTGCACTGGATTCATGCTGCTTTAATTATCTTATTGTGAAAATTCCTTCTTGCACCACAGAGTGCAGTTAAGTTTCTTTGCCACCAGGTGTCAGTGTATACAACATAATTGCACATCCTGCCAATAGCGCTGCCACTCTGCATTTGCCTTCTTACTCACTAACACACTGATGGCAGAGCAACAGAACAAAGGCTTTCAATCAAACAAAAGAGAATGATACTGATGATACTGAATTCAAACACCCACTCACTACAGCTGTTTTATTCGGTGGTTAGTAAGAATGTGATACTGTGATGAATCAATTTTAACATCTGTTCATTTTCTTTATTGGGTTAACATATACAGTATATATAAAAATTCTTTATCTATTTCTCTTGAAGCCTGCAAACACTAATAGCCCAAACAACTCTGTGGGTGTGCAGGGCCTTTAAATCATAATCAGTTTATCTCTTTTTCTTTTTTCTACCCTCTGTATTTAAACTGTGCATCGGTCTGAGTTGCAAAAATTTTGCAATTGTAATGTGCAATTTTACATGTTTTTGTAAATCTGAGTATTACGATTTTATGGTTGTTGTATGGTTGGATTTAGCTGGTGGTTTGGGATAGACCACATTGATTGTCTTAAAGAACATTTTTAAATTAAAATAATATATTTAAATGAGACTTTAACTAACAGAGAAGGATATGTCATGTGCATCTGACCCTTAGTCCCAACTAGTCCCTGCACCTAACAGTAACAGTTTAGGCTATAGAAAGAAAAAGTGCAATTTTTCTGCACAACTATCCATGGTTTCCTACACAAAACCATGAATGCCTATATTAAAAACTTGTATAATATAAATAGTTTTGCCTGTGTGCTACTGTCAACCTGCACATGTTAAATGTAAATTATATGTAGACTAATTATTGTGATCTCTGCGTCACTGGCTCATCGCACTTTGTGAGCGCGTCTCCTTTAAAAAGTCGAACTGTCCCTTTAATCTGCGGATCAGAGCGCTGACGTCACCCAACCCCTGAGCCGTCTACGCTGATTGGCTGAAGGTGACGTCAACCTCATATTTTTTTCCCCTCTCCCTGCTGAACCATGACCTCATCGCTTTAGTTCATGAAAGTGCTAAAGTGCACCTTCTGTAACTGCCCCCCTCCCCCCCCTCCCTTCCTCAAGACACACTACCCGTTTTAACTTTTACCTAGCCTAGCTAAACTATCCCTTCAGAAGCCGAACACGAATCCTGATCAGTTAAACGTCTGAGGGAGCCGTTTGTGGCTCATCACCACGCTTTCATGTCTCGTTTGTTCCTGGCGCTGTCACCGTCCGTCAGCTGTACTGTCCCCCGCCACACCGCCAGGTAAACACCGGCCAGCCCCATGAAGACACCGCCGTTGTCCCCTCACACATGGAGACCAGTTGAATAACACACAGCAGCAGTGTGGAGACTGAGGTGAGTGTTTATGTGTATTGTGTGTAGTTTGAAGTTTGCTGTTATCTAGTGCGTTGTAACCCACAGAGCTAGCTTAATGTTAGCAGCGGTTGCTCGCCATCTGCGCCCCCCCTCCCCCCAACCCGACCCCACGCGCGCTGCTGCTGCAGCGACTCTGTCAGCGCGCACTCTCCGCTCTATGGTGCGCGCTCGTCTTATGATGGGAATTAAACCCGTCAAGGCTGAAGTTATCGATTCTTTTATTTTTACAAACATATCGTCCTTTGCCGTCCGACCATTTCAAGGTAGGTAGAAGACGCGTTTCCCTTTATTTTCTGTTTAATTTGCGCGCTGCTGTCTTTAATCATCACAGCCTGTCCGATCAATGGAGAGTTTCATCTTCGCATGCGGTCATATCCACGCGTCATAACAACACAGGGCAGGTTTCCCACTCAAACAACGCGCAGTAACCCTTTCCATTTATTTATACTTTGACATTACTTGATGCTTATCGTGCAACTATTGCAAAGGCAATGGCCGTTGTCCGCATTGTGTTCTATTCTTATTTCTAATCTAGGTCGGTTTATTATAGTGCGCTGCGCTCACCCTCCATTATTGTTATTAACGTTATCAAACAGGCCACAACGTCCCGTCTATTTCTTTGTGCGCTCCCTCACTTTGTCGGACGCTATCTATCTACGCTATATTTTATTATTTAGGCTATACAGTGCATTTTGTGTTAGGTATTCTTGGTATTATTTGTCTCAGTAATCATCTCGTGATTATTGTTATTATGGTAGAGTCCGGGGTAGTCCCAGTTTGTTATATGACCCTGCAATCTGCAACAGCCTCACTGGGGGAGTATTGATTAGTGTACATCAGAGGGTTTTATACCTGGTTATGTTGTTTACACTGTGATGACGCTTCTGCTCCACCAGGGCCAACCAGGAATTGATTTTTCTAAATTACACGATCACCACTCATGTTGCACTGTTTGTTTCCATGTATGCCATTTGTGTATGACAGGCTTGTCACTCTACTAACCCTATTTGTAATGAACACATTTATTATTTACATTGAACTGTTCATCCATACTGCTATAAACCAAATGTAGTAGATATCCATAAACAGTCTGTAGTTCTGCTTTAAGCCAGAGAGTCAAAACACTCAGTAAGATCCCAAACATTTAATTGATTACATTTGTGTTGAACTGTTAAAATCAATTTTCAAGCAGAAATTCCTTTTTTCGTCAAATTAGTATTAGCTAGGAAAAATTGGCAATAGAGGAAACAATTGACTGGTTGAGAAAATAATCTGAAAATAATTATTAGTTGCAAATAGAAATGTGATCTGATTTGTCTTAAAGATTAGCTAATGTAATGAAAACTGTTATCTGTTGTTGATCAGTTGGTGACCCTGTAGTTCTCCAACACTGTGCCTTGTTGTGGTGTTTTTTTTAGTGAGACATACACTCTAAAGAGACAGACAGCTTGTAAACACAAGCAGATGCATGAGATCCGTGAGATGCTCTGATGATGTAATTATTTGTGGCCTTAACAAAAAACTCATGTCTCTCATTGTATGAATCCAAGCTTTATATCAGCCTACTCAAGGCTGTAGCTACAGGTGACGTTATGCAGGAAGTTAATGAATAACCTGGATGGTATTACATCAGCATTGGTTGCCCTCCAGTTGCTCTCTTTGTGTTTGCCTCTCTCCCTGATGTCTGATATGGCATTATTGAGCTGGCCCATCATGCTTTGCTCATGGTTTTGTATGAAGGGCCTGTGAATATGTTTGTGTGGATTGTCCATTTTATGGAGATGAAACTATGTCTTTAAATTTATTTTATTGATGTATTACAAAGAAGCGTTTTTTTATCATCAGTATTTTGTTATCAGCTGTAAAGAGAACAACTTAGGTCTGTAGATGATTTGTGTGACTGTATTTTATCTGACAGGCCTGGGGAAAATGTACATAGCTCTGGAATTCCTCTTTCCTCTTGTTAAAAACACAGTATCACAGTCACACATACCTCTGTACCTCTCAATAAATAATTTATCTATCATCAATTTATTTTGATTATTAATTCATCTGTTAAATAGTTTTCATTAGTCATCTAATCAGCTGGGGTTTTTAAAAAAATGATCATGTTCTGTAGATTGTTATGGGCAGAGTAGACAGGTAATGCTTGGTTTATTCTTACTCTGTGATTTGTTAGGCATGTGAACTCTGTATAAATGCGGGGTTATCATCCAGGTACCTCTGCATTCATGGTTCTCATTGTCTTAAGGACAAACAAGTTAAAGTTTCATTACCTTGCAGGCAATGTAGGTAAATTCAACCAGATAAAAAAATAAGAAGTTCTTTAAAATCGACCAGTTGATCTGGTTCTTCTGCCTTCACCCTGTTAGTCAAGGTGTAACTGCATTGTTTGAACTTTAAGGAAGTGCACAGCCTTGTCTGCCTACATCTTTTGACCGCGTAGACTTTTTTGCACGTGGACTACGTGTTTGGAAAAGAGGTCAGAAGGATGTTGTTTTCCAACCAGCTGAGGACAAATATAGAAAAAAATGACGTTCAATTTTGCTGTCTCAGACTAGAGAAGGATGGGCCACACTGAGGCAGCAAAACAAAACAGAAAGAAGATTTTTACAGACCAATTTATAGACTACATAAGTGTAAAATCTCATCATTTGTTAGTTAAGGGAACATGATAACTTCAGTCTAGTTATACACAAGTTGCCACAATGTATTTTACAAGTGCGTGTTCTACTGCTTTAGCTCTCACTCTTGTATCCTCATCCAGCATCAGCACCAGTAGCATCCCATCACCATCACCCTCCCAATGCCCCCTGATCACCCCAACCAGGCTGTTTCTATGGCAACAACAGAATCTGCTCCGGGCCTGTACACACTGTCTCTGTCTCTCTGCTTTCTCTCCTCTCGGCTTGTTTTCCTCCGTTCAGCCGGAGCCTCACAGCAAGCTCCTGGCTGCTGCCTATTTTAGTTTGAGGAGCTTGTTTGTTTTGCTCTGCATTGTTCCTGCCTGGACGCAAGATGGAGGAAGAAAGATGGTTTTGCATAAGGGGACGTGTTGTGCTTGATACGCTGAGTAAGCTTACAGAGGTTTCTGCTTCTTATCTATATTATCCATGTCATGTCTCTCCCTTTCTTTATTCTGATATTTTCCTGTCTCTGTCTCTCTCTTTGTTCCCTTCATTTTCTCCTACTGTCTCCTCTCTTCATTCCCCTTCTTGTCCACACAAACGTGGTCCACACAGAGAGTGAGGTTACCATAGGATGATTGTCTAGCTGCACAGAAAGATGCAGAGCACCAGTCTCTCCCTCTCACTACTGCCACACATGTAAACCTGCACACTCCTCCACTACCCATCCCCGTTCACTGCAAAGAAAGAGAGTGATAGAGAAGGAAGGACGGATTCAGAGAGAAAACGTGCGAGAGGCGGGGCGGGTGGCAGAGCAGTCGCCATTAGACATATGCAGCGTCAGATGTTGTGCTCAGCAGCAGGGAAACAGCAAAAAGAGGGAGAAAGATTCACACCCCTGGAAGCTGTGTTGTTAGCCGCTCGGCTAAAGGGTTCTGCACCATATAAGGTATGGTATAACAGGTGATGGGGCAGGTCGTAATGTGGCGGGCGCTGTTTGTGTTCGGGGAGCGCTGACATTGCAGCAAGGCTTAGTACTTCTACAGAATAGCTGCTGGGGTGCATATCATGGGAAAAGTGGGGGAATGTCACTATGTCAGTATGCTACATGCTGTGTCGCTGCAGGTCACCAAATTGTGTGTGTATTAATACAGAAACCTGCATTCAGTTGTCACTATAACAGTGCAGATTAGATTAGATTATCTGGATTAGATGTATTTGTCTGTGTTGGTTTTTTAAGATACAGTAGAAGATGTATTATGTTTGCACACACATATTTTCCTTAAGCAGGATTTGTTTATGTTATGGCATAGTTGTATTTTGTGCACACCAATGCCGTTACTGTTGCTACTTTCTGATACAGCAGCAGTTTGGCTGTGCTTACAGTGCAGTTGCTACTGTCTATCTAGACTTTCTTCCGTGTTCCTGTGCTGCTTCTCTTGCATCAGGCAGGTTGCCAGGCAGCAACAGCATGTGTACATCTATGTTCAGGTTTGGACAGCAGACTGTAGTGTATGTGACAGAAAATGATTATTTCAGTGGTTCCGTTGAGTAATGATGCACAGCTTTTGTTGTTATTAATGTCACTGCAAGACATTTGTCACATTTCACGCTACATCATCGATTCTGCATCTATGTCTTAAGTTTGGTGCAGTCGTTTGCAAGTTTGTTTATGAGAATGTTAGCGATTTCTTGTTCCCCTCTTTCTCTGTCACTCAGCTCATCCCTTTTATTTTTCTCCCTCTTGCAATCAGTGTATTTCTTTTTATCTCTTTTCCTCCCCGCGCCATCCTCACAACTGTCCCCTCCCTTACCTTGAACTGGCTGAGTTGCTAGGCTGGCAAGATCCACGCCGAATAATATCCTTCACTACCCACCCCACCCCCCACCCCCCACTGTCTCTTCTCTCCCCTCTCCCACCGTGCATGTTGGTGGTGTAAGAACAGAGGTGAAAAGTTGCAGAGCAGAGCTGCCTGGACATCTTCCCAAGACACTAACAGATCAGAAGACACAAATTCTCCACATCTCCTCTCTCTCTCTCTCTGTCTCGGTTCTCTCGCCCACCTTCTCACCACTGTTCTGGTGTGCAAAATGTTTTTTCTTGATCTGCTTCACATAGGCATGTCTCCTCGGTTTTTTTTTCATCTTCACCATGCCTACATAAAGTTTTATTATCTTAACATTACACATTATTTTTTTCCTGTCTTTTCATTAATTATTAGGCCAAGTATTTTGTGTTTTTCAACTTTTATGCTCCTCCACTGTCTGTCCCTACACTTCTATTTCCTGTACTCTCCCTTTTCAACTGAGGTTTAAACCTCCATTTAAGCTTTGGGGTAAATGAGAGGAGGCCCATTCATTTTTCATGACACCGCGTGCCTGTAGATGAATAAAACAACACGACTGCATTCACATTCTGACCTTCTCACTAGTCGCATGACACCTGGTTGACCAAGGAAGTGGTCGTTAACCTACATAGGATTTTATCTATGTGTGCTCCCGAACAAATGGTACTGGAGTTTTTGTAATGGTCATGTGTTGCCTGGCACAATTTTTTCTCACACATGCAGTCATTGGTCATTCAACCCTGATAAATCATTGTGTGTGTGTGTCTGTCTCATGTCAGATGTACAAGTGCCATGGAGAACATGAGCAGCAAGAAGATCACAGTGATTAGTAGTGATAGATAGGAGGAGGCAGTCCATCAAGTTTATGGACAGCTCTTTGTGACACACACACACACACACACACACACACACACACACACACACACACACACACACACACACACGCAAACAGTCACACACATACACAGGATGTCACACAGGCCGTTTGCCTGTGTCCAGACCTGCTCTCTGAATTCCCCTGGCTTAATTTATCTCACGCCCTCAGTTTCCTGTTTCATGAGCTACCTCGCAAGAGACCCTCGATCAACAACAACCAACCTTCACACACACACACTGATGCAGACACGCACACACACACTCTGGTGTTTTGTTGTTGTGCATGTCAAAGTTAAGTCTTTGTCTTTGTATTTGGATGTGTGATATTCCTTCAGATCTCAGGACTGATAGATCCCAGTGGATGATCCAGTTGGCTTTTAGGTCTTTAAATAGCTTTTATATTCATGTTTAGCATTGTAGCTATTTTAATATGCAAGGTGCTCAAAGTCTGCCAATAAAAGATGATACGAATGCACAAAAATACACCTTGCATTAGACTTTAGTTTTGAAATTTATGCGTAATTAATCCATCTTTGTCCCTTTGTAGCAGAGGGGTTTGAATTGTTTTATTCGTTGCACTGGCATGATTGGACTGAAGCGCTGGACGAGAGGTGATCATGCCCTTGATGTCTGATCATCAGCTGAGCATCTGAAAACTGACAGTGGCTGTTTTGAATGTCACAGCTGGCCAATAATAGCATTGTAATAAACCACTGAATGCCATGCAGCACTGTGACTGTGTTTTAACTGTTACATTCTCTTCCTTTTCTTTTTCTTCTCTCTTTACTTCCTCTTTCTGCAGACACCATGGATCTCTCAGCGCCTGCTCCGGTGGCAGCCCTCCTCCACTGACCTCACCTCCTCCTCCTCCCCATCTCTTCCTCCACCTTTCCCTCTTTCATCTTTCCCTCTTCCTCCTCACCCCAACCCTTACTACCCCCACATCTGTGACCCCAGGGTTACCACTCAGCCCCTCCTACATCATGGCAGGGGAGAAAGGACCAACTAAGCGAAGCACCATGGACATCAAGCGCCTGGCAAGCCTCATCCAGAGAGGAACAGGCCGCTTACTGGTGATTGACAGCAGAACCTTTTCTGAGTACAATGCGTCACACGTGCAAGGTGCGGTCAACGTCTGCTGCTCTAAGTTGGTGAAGAGGCGACTGCAGCAGGACAAGGTGTCTGTCACTGAGCTGCTGCAACCCAATGGCAAGGTCAAGGTGAGTTAAAGCTCAACGTACTTGACAGGTGATGCTTTTTGGGGTGGTAGGATGTGATGCCAGTGATTAGAGAGCCTTTTTATCTAAGTGCCAGACTGGCACTCAGAGTATGTTTGTGGCAAGCTTCCACTTTGCTGTTAAGAACAAGACAATGGGTGGAGCTTCAGAGCTAGTTTTGCACTCTGACTGCCCTCTGGAAAGGGGCATGTAAAATGACAATATACATAAAGGGATCAATGGAATGGTGATCAATTAAATACTGGTCCTTTAACCCAGTTTGAGCTTATGAAGAAGCATTAAACGTCTTCATGTTAAAACTATCAAGTCAAGATTTTGATCTCTTTAATTTTGTCCCCTCGTACACACACCAACAAAACCCAGTTAAAAAGCTGATTATTTGACTTTAAAATACATGTGTGCCAAGCAGACTTTGGGGCTTTACAAGATTTTCCTCTGACAGGCAAAGGAAAACCTAGTGAGTCTTCTTGCAAATGAGGATGGGGAAATACTTCATTTACAGTACAGTGCGTCGGGATAAGTCAGCAAAATCTTCAGCAGAAGCAGCAGAATCAGCATGGGAACACAGAACATGAATGCAGAAGGGACTGCTGTGACAAAATATATTGATGAAGAATTCTGTTTGTTCCCTTCATTTGTTTGTTATTGGACAAAGAGCCACAGGAAATATGTTAGTCTACTGCTCAGTGCTCAAGGAATAAAGTTTAGGGTGTATTGTGTGATGCATGTAAAGTACTATACAGTAGATGCAGTGAGTTGGGACTGTAAGACTGTCTTTGAGATCTCAGATTCCACTTCCCATGTCAGCAAGTGTTCACCCTGCTGAAGTGTCCCTGAGCAAGACCCTGACTCCGTAATGTCTCCATCTGTTTCTCAGAACGTTTCCAACAGCCTGATCCGTGTACCACTGTGGTTCTGGATTGGGCTTCTTCTGTGCTAGCCCGTGCCTGCACCACATCAGCCGATGCTATATTTGGCGGGCAGGCCGGCTTACTGTAGGTTTGTTGCTTATCAGTGGCCCTGAAATCGGATCCTCCCGTTTTCCATGACTTCTCCTCCGAATATGACAGCCTTTTTTCCATGGCCTGTCCACTCGTGGCATGCTGACTCCAGTATTTTTAGTCGCTGTGTGAAACTGAAGGAACTCTGAGATGGGAAACCTAAACGGGCGTGGGGAGGGGGTTGACGTTTGTGTGTTTTATGCATGGGATGTGTTTTTTGCCACCATGTAGTTTGTGTGCGCATACATCACCCAGCAGTTTTACACGAGTGGACAAAAAAGCAACAACGAAACTGTGCAAGTGGCGGATGAAGGTCCTCTTCTTGGCAGCACTCTTTCTCCAAATGTTATTTTTAGGTATTTGTTTAACTTTTAACCACGACACGCCCACTGACCCGCAGTAGTCAGTGACACATAACAGGTGATTGAGTGGGATGAATGGCGGCCCATAAAATGCTATCACTTTTGTTTTTTTTTTGTTTTACTTCCTGGTTGCCAGGAGCAGGTTGGAGAGCCTGACCTGTCACTCATCTCATTCAGTTAAACCTACTTAAGAGAGTGAATTATGACCTGCTTTAAGCCTTGGAGTTGTAGCTGACAAACTGACTTTGTATTTCCATCTGGTGCATTGCATGAGAACTTTAATCACCAAAAACACACCCTGCCCACCAAATGGCAAATAATTATACATTATTGCTCTAGATTATTGCTTTGCCGCTCCTGTTGGATTACAGTTGACGCTTGTAGGTGACTGACACTTTCCACATGGTCAGATGGTAAAATGGATGAGAACTGTAGATTATTGTTACTTTCTCAAGTCAAATGACCTTCAGTTCAGCTAATAGCGTCTGTATAATTGGTACATTGGCTGACAGTCCCCTTGCGCCTGCTGTTTCTCACAGACTCTGTTATTCCAATTAGTTTTAATTCAGCTTTATTGCAAGGGCTTCTGGCAGTCGAACCTACATGCCATTCTTCTCACCCAAAATTTACCACTGTTAGCTGGACAAGGGTCTTGTGTAATGCCTCTTGTATTAGTGCTTTCTGTCAGCCTGAGTTACATGTACCTGGATACAAAAGAAGCTGCTAAGCCTGAAGGCCACACGGGAGATACAGCATCTGAGAATGCGTGACTCACCCCGACCAAAACATCCAGTTTAGCTCAGATAATGGTTTTATTTTGGGTTTTGACGATTACTCTTGCAGTCTACAGATTTAGACAGAAAAAAAACAACAACAACAAAAGAAAAGCTGGAGCGGCTAAAAAAGCTGGAGCTGGAGAGCTGTGAAGTGTGCAAGGCTTTGGATTTAGTCAGAGTTTGAGTTTCATTACTTCAGTCAGAGCAGCAAGCTTCAGTGTGTTTCTGTGCTGGGTGTGTTGGGTCCATGTCTGTGTGAGGGCCCTGTGGTTGGCAGATCTCATGCTGTGGCACCCTGTAGAGCCATGCTTCCTCCTGATTTCTCTCAGTTTCAGTCTCATGACAGCTCTGTCTGTCTGTCTCCCCACAACTGCAGCCTGCAGCTTCCCACCAACGACCTCTTCCTTCATCATTTATTCGTCCTTCCTCTCCTCTTCCTCTCCGTGCCTGGTGTTGCCCCATGGCTGGTTTGTTATTATCCATTCCCCACCCCCAGTAAAGAGGATAAGGCTTGCGATTAATGCTAGGCTGGATAAAGCTGGAACTAGCCGGGTGAGAGAGGAGGGCCCGACAGACCCAGACTCTTTTGTTATTGGCTAAGCATGACATCATCCCTTTTGTGCGGCCACTGGCAGGCCGCGGGCTGGGCACGTGCAGACTGGCTGCGTGGTGTTAAAGCCGGCTCCCAGCTAACCCCTCACACACACACACACACACACACACACAGATACACACACACACGCACACCATCCTCTCTACCCCCCACATGGCTCTGAGCATCGCCAGGAGCACCGCCTCAGCCAGCCAAGACAGCAAAGGACACCATTGTGGCTCTTTGTTGGGGAAGTGAATGCAGGAAGCGGGAGAGCAGTACTGAGGGTATTCATGGATGGGTTGCTGCCTCCACCTCCTCCCCGGCTGCCTCCCGCCTCACATCCCATTGAGCACTAATAGCCTGCATCCCCCAAAGCGCTGCACTCACCCTCTTTCATAGATCCTACCAACGCTTCAGTTAACTGAGCTGAATGAACATCTATGACCAGCACAGCAGCAATCAAAATGGTGTCCACTTTCTTCTCCCTTTCACATCCCATCCCTTCATAGCCTCTTTATTAATGCTCTCTGTTAATGTAGGTCAGAGAGAGCTGGACACAGTAGGTGAGGTAGGTGGTAGTGGACCTCTGCTGGGATAGAAATGGCACAGGCTTAGTTGGGAATCGTGCTTCCTCGTGCCTGTTCTGACAGGCTGCAGGGCAGGCGGCTGGTTTCTTGGCTTAAGTCTGGCTAATCCTTGATGCTGTGACCGGGACAGCCGGCCAGGCAGGCCTGACAGATGGACCAGAGGTTTTTGCTACCAGCAGTCAGGCTTGGGAATCACCCTTCCCTCTGTATGAAGACATGGAGGCCAGACCTCTGATGAACGGGACTCAGAGTCGTAGAGAGAATACAGCAGCCTACTCAGAAGACACAAATAGAGCAAGTTTTTGATCTGACATATTTTATGTAAACACAAAAATCCACTGGATTGGCATACTGACCTAAATGAGTGGATTGGGTATCAGCCAGATGTGACTGATCCACCATTTTTTTTCATCAGTGTCCTTGTAAGTTTAGTGTTTCCAGTAACTGACTACACAGAGTTCCACACAGTGTGGTACATAGATTTTAGATTTGGGGAAAAGAAGGTACGTGTATTGGATCAGGAATCAGTCTGATACTGGGATCAGTATCTGGAAAAGAAAAGGAACATTGCTCCTTACTAATTTATTGGCAATTGACTTAAAGAACTAAGAATGGTAAATCAATTACACTGGTTTATTAGTCAATAAATCAATAAGCTGAATGACAGAAAATTGATCAACAAGAAATTTTTAAAAGCATATAATCATTTAGGTAAATGCTGTTTAATGTAAATTGATTACTTTTGATTGCTGTACTGTTGGTCAGTTTAAACAAATGATTTCAAGACATATATAGATATATATAATGTACAGTAGGTATTGAAATACATATACAGCATATACTGGATTTATATATTGAAAAATATTGCATATGATGGGAAATTTTGCAATATTTGATATTTTGATATTATCAGCCCAAGTCTAAAACAAAGACAAAATGATTTAGCCTTATATCTAAGGGCAAAGACACTGGTTATGTCTTTGGAAAACACCATACAGTTTTCATAATAATATTGTTCTGAACACAGAAGTTTCCAGTAACTGCAGTACTCTATTTCAAAATTAAGGACAACACATGAGTGGTTGATGTGTCATTTGTCTTGACAGTAGCAGCAGAACTTAGTTGATGACTCACTGCATGGATTGTTTCCCTGATTACCCAGAGGGCAAACTGGGAATTTTTTAAATGTTTCATTCACATTTTTCCTTTTGCTCAGTTCAAACAAAGGCACTGTAGCCAGCGGTGGTTTTTCTACAGAGTCAGACATGTCATGTGTTTGCTTAGATGAGATCATGGCATGAATCATTGAATCATTGTTTGCTTAAAGATCCTACTGTCTAAGATAGACACACACTCATTTATTGTATAAAGTTTCAGACATAACCTACTGCACCCTGAAGTAGGAGTAACATGTATATAAAGATATACCTTTAAGATGTTAAAGAAAGATGGAGGAATGATTCAGAGAATCTTTGCTGATATGAAATGTGGTTTTTGTTATAGGCAAAGTGAGGAGGATTAACCGGATCTACAGCATGCATGCTCTTGATAGACAACATTTTAGTTTGTGTGTGTGACAGAGACAGACTGGCAGACAGACAGACAGAGAGACAGACAGACAGACGGAGATAGAAATTGTATACTTGTGTATAAATGTGTACAGGCATTACTTGCATCTGAATATGTAACCTGTGAGGAGCCTGGTGTGTATACTGTGTGTGTGTGTGTGTGTGTGTGTGTGTGTGTGTGTGTGTGTGTGTGTGTGTGTGCGTGTGCGTTAAAGGTCCTCTGACATTCAGCAGTGTGAGTGTGTGACCAGATCAGGTGACCACATCTATGGATGTGATGACCTCACACTGCACATGCACAAAGGCATCAGGGACTTTCACCACCCTGCCACATCCTTGTCTGAAACACACACACAAACACACATACACACACACACACACACACACACACACACACAGATACATATGGTTGAAATACTGTACTTTACACTGATGATATTCATTCCCTAACCCATAAAATTCATCTACATCCTCAACATAATGCTAAACCTGTAACCAAAACCCATAACTCTTACCACTATTTTGTGTTTGGTCCTCACAAGGATACAAGTACAGGAACTCCATGACACACACATCACACCTACTAAAGCATACATGGAAGTGGCAGCTGCCAGTGCCAGTCAATGACATCATCTGGCCCCAGGGTGATATCTGTACAGCGGCGAGTTGTATATGTCTCACCCTGTGTGACAGAGTCTTAAACTGAGGGATCAATTGCTAGCAGAGGTCGCTGCCTGTTGCAGCAGATCCTCTATCAGTACATAATGTACTGTATGTAGTGTCAGGTGTGCCACCTGGTGCAAAAGACTGACATCAAAATGCACAGTGTGTTTTTATTCTCCTGTGTCTACTCTTGGGCTCCATGCAGCTTTACATTCATAGTCTGAGCTGAAAACACTGCCAGTCAAAGAGAGTTCTTACTGCAGGCGACTTGTTTTCTGTGGGACATCCCACAGAGCACACACTGAGAGGTCCTGGACCGCGCTTCAGGAATGTGGGGCCATTTTTAGACTGTTTGTGCTGATGTTGTGTCACAGGCCGGTTCACACACAAACACACATACTGTCCTGCTCAGCACTGACCTTGTCACTGGTCAGTAGCACTGCTGAGGTCAGGGGAAACCATGTTTCACTTTCTTACACAAGCACTTACCGTACGCCAGGGCCGTGTTTTCCCACAATTCCACAGATATCTTTTGTTGCTACCCATCATTTATGTTTCATGTTGTGTTAGTGTGTGTTTGTGTTTGTGTACAAAGTGTCCCCACAGAAGAGCATTGACAGTAAGACCAAGCCCTCATGTGCCAGACCTTGTTTTTCCTCCCACTCCTTTCATATTTTATAACGCGGGGTCAGTTAGAAAGATGCAGAGTCTTCTGACTGTCTCTTGCGCAACACCTTCATTTTTTTTCACATTTTCTCTTTTCCTTAATTCACATAATCAGCACAAATGTACACAATCCTACTGGATTTCATCTGCTCTGTCTCTTACTTTCTTGCTGTCTTCCTTTGCAAATGACAGGAGAAAAATAACTTCTCCCCCTGTGACCGCTCCTTGTTTATGTCCTGCTGAGATGCCAGTCTTCAAATCCTTTACAGGAAGCTTGGGTGCTGCAGGATTGTAGCATTTGGTCTGCCAGTGCCACCTTCTGTCACTCTCTGCACCCTCCTCCTCCCTCTTATCCCTCTCCCTAAAGCTGATCCTCCTCCTGCCTCAACCTTCCCCTTGATCCCCTTCTTGGGCTTCCTCTCCTTGTTTCCTTCTCCCTTCTTTCCTCTCTTGTTTTCCCCCATTTGTTCACCTCTCTCCATCTCCCCTCCCTTTTCTCTCGCTCTTTGCCAGTGGCATTCCTTGTTTACCTGCAGTGTGCATGCGTCAGAGCGCCTGGGCCAGTACAGTAGTAATAGTGGTGATGCTGTAGCACTGCAGAGGGATGAGAGATCTGTACTACTGCTGCAGTCTTGACAGCCAGCCCCATGCTCCCCTGGGTCGTTGACCTCTAACACTGCAGCAAACTCTATGCATATCACATACGGAGCAGGATGTATAGCTGTAGCTTATCGTTCATACAAAATGTAAAGGATAGCTGATATCCTCCTGTCTGTACTATCATTCATCCACTATATTAAATATAGGCTGCTAATAATAAGCTGCTGTTTCTTTCAAACTCGCAGAAAGTGCATTCAAAGGGGGTGAGAGGAGGTGTAATTTCATCCTGCTGGCTGAGACGTTGAATGAATCTTCCAAGTGCACTGTGGAGATTGTGAAAAATCCACATTAAACAATATTTTAATTGTTCACTTTGTTCTTTTCAGATGAATTTTAATAGTCATCTGTTTTGTTGTAACATAACATCAACACCTCATTATAAACCCCATAAACTTCAATGCAGTGCTGGTTAGTAATTCCAAAGAGTGAGGAAAAATTCTTATACTGAGTAGTTTTATAGACAGCTTATACAGATGACATACCGTACATAAGATATACTGTAAGTTATGAAATCGTTAAGTAGGGATAAATGACCCACTGTTTTGTTAAACCTGAATGCATTACCCACTGCTTGTCCGACAGTGAGTAACAGACTGATTAACTATTTTATCTTTACTCCAGCACTCATTTTATGTTTTCACCCTAGAAGTGAAACTTTGTTTTGCACTGTTTGGCTGACAGAAAAGTGTGTGTGCATTTGTGCATGGATGCGCAGCATGTAATCCTCACGCATTGAGACCAAGATCCCAAATTAGATCTGATCCCATTAGGATTATTAGCCAAAATTATCCACGGTTAGTAAAGATGGAGGTGTAGGGCATTTAAAACAAAGAAAGAGACATGAAGATTAAAATGTAAGTAGGAAAAATAACAAATAAATGTGTGCTATAGACATTTAAAAGCAAGAAAAAGTGGAGTAATCACTCATTGTATTTTACATAAGCATGGCATTGATGTCTGTTACCCACAAATGCATGCTAACAGCCACCAGGCTCTTCTAACTAGTACAGTTTTATTTGATTGTATCTCTGCATTATATAGTCAACAGTTGAGAAATGACAAACATTGGGATAGACAGATGTGGATTGACATGCATCTTTCTCGATTGATGTTACAAATCAGAGTTTCTGCCGCAGCTTTCCACGCTTTCATGTCAGTGTTGGTGTTTGATGCAGGCAGGCACAGCTAAACCGGGTTTCATTGGACCAGTGTTACTTCTAACCAGACTGACTTTGTCCTGTCCAGATCACCTGCGTGGCTGTCTGCCAAGGCGCCCTGCTCCAGCTGCTCTGTAAGCAGAAACATAATCAGGCACACTCCATGCACACTGTGTAGCTGTGTATACCATGAGCTATCATCACCAGTGTGCCTTTCAGCACACACAGGGTGAAGAAGGGGCTGGGAAGCACTTGAGAAAGTGCAATTTTGCCTTGAAGCTAACGGCTGTTTCATGGCACGTTTTAGATGAGGATGGTGTTCTGTATGTTGAGGTAAACAAAGAAATGGAGTGGGTTGTTCTATCTCATCCTCGTCCCCCTCCATCTTCTATTTTCCCCTCCACCACATGACCCTTTTCCTCGCCTCAGTTTTCTCTTCCTCCTTTTCATCTTCATTTCCCCCTTGCATCTTTCCCCATCTCCTCTCCATCTTTCCCCTACCCTGCTACTCCACTACCCCTCACAATCTCTGCCCCCCCCTCCTTTCTGCTCGCCCTCCATTCCTCCTCCCCTCTCTCTCCTCTCCTGTCCAGTGGCAGTTCAATGATGCAGTGATTCATAGCTGCAGTAGGCGCTGCCTGATGGTCATGTGACCAAACCCTGCCTGACAACATGGGGAACAACACACAGCCTGGTTCGTGTGTGTGCACCAGCACATGCTCATACTCTCCCATGCAAACACACACACACATACACACACTTCATCACACTGGCGCATGCTCATATCTTCTTTCTGACAAAAATGACATAAACAGCATCACATTGGTGCATTGATGGACACCAACACCCTTATTGGTGTAGCCAGCTTTTATGATTTTACTGACATCACCTCCTGTTACAACAAATAACCCTCTCAGCAGTACCTGCACAGTAAATATTACAGTCATAGTTGCACGGTGCAACACTCAGCCTTCATGCATAATTCATCCCATCTTCATAACTTACTCTAGAATCACCTCGAGTTCCTCCTGCTTACTGTTGCCATCACTGGCATCAACAGAGCCAGTGTTTATTGTCACAACTGCCAGTGCTGTGTTTGTGAGTTCATTTTCTTTTCCTTGTTGCTGCTTCCTGGTGTATATAAGGGCAGCCGCAGCAGCTCACGAGCATTTATTGTCAGAATGTTGTTGCATGACCTCACTCAGCCAAGAGAAGATGTTTCCTCATGACAAAGCATCTCTGATGAAACATACACTTAATGACACTGTCCAATATGCTAAGTAGATGCCAGTCATATTAACTAACTCTGTCTTTCTTGTTGGTGCTGAATGCTTGCTGTATTTTCCACAGTGCTGAACTTGATTCGCTTCCTTGTTGTTTATCCTTTTGTGCAGGTGGAGCTGGGCAGGAAGCAGGAAGTGGTGGTTTATGACCAGAGTTCCAAAGAAGCAGGGCATCTGTCCAAAGATGGCTTTGTGCACATTCTCATGGGAAAGTTGGAGGGCACCTTCCACAAAGTGTCCCTGCTCACCGGTATGTTAGTGTGTGTGGAGCATGATCGTGATGAATGCAGTGTGAGCAGGATATATAAGAGGAACAGCTTCTAAATTTCTTTGTGTTTCTGTATTCATTACCCTTCCTTCACTGAACAGCAAGCAGGCGTATGTCACCTCATCCCTGTGCTTTTTTAAGTGGAGTAGCTTGTCATGGCACAGTTTGGTCAGCAGATGTCACTAACGAGCACAACAAAGTGTTTTTCTCCCCAGTCATGTTATACTAGTTGTTTCTCATTTCTTAACTGGCAGTAGTCAGACTTTCACAGGTTCACAGGTACAAGTGGAGGTAGCAGAGAGAGCCTGGATACAAAGCCTCTCTGGTGACTCTTTGATGCTTAAGCTTCCCTCCAGTCTTTCTCTTACCCAACATCACTGAAATACAGCTGAAGCTTAACTTCAATCCCCTGGCCTTATTTACCACAGTTATTATCCTGTCATAGTGTCCACTAAGCACACTAAGACTTATAATTGAGCCCCAGCAAGACTGTTAATAGCCTCGTTGAGTTAATAACATCTCAATTGCAGTGGCTGCAGCTTTTTCAGGGATGACATTACACACACATCCACCAGTGGAGGCGAATGAATCCACCCCAAATGTGTCAGCAAAGAAAGGAGAACGTAATCTGCCTCAGTCAGGATTGGAAATAAGACGGCAGAGGCATGCTGCTCGGGCAAATCTCTGCTCTCTTCTCCGCATCCCCATATCCCCATTCTTCTTCTCCTCCTCTCAGTTCTCCCCCTCCGCTGGGAGATTAGCGCTTTTTCCTGAGTCATTCATAGATGCCGAGGATTGCCTCAAAGCACCCAGGCTCCACAATTAGTCGCAGTCACAGAGATGTACTGAGCACATGCTTAGGCTGGGCACACCCGAACATACTGTATTGCACACACACACAGCCGTGTTCAGTATCTCACACACACACACACACACTAAAAGCTAGGATTTTCCTCCCCAGCTTTTTTGATCAGACATCATACCCTTCTTAATGAAAGACCCCTTGTCAGCGATTACCTCCGCTTCCTCTTTATCAGTCTCCTCAGCTCACTCCTGCTAAATTTCTTCAGGAGAAAAAAAAGAGAAATCTTTTTTTCCTTTCATCCATTTTTGTCCCTGCTTTTCTGCTGTTTCCACGACAACAGTGGCAGAGAATATTCCCCAGAAGGACTCAGCCAATGGCATTGGCTGTTGTTTGGGTGGTTGTATTATTGGGGTCAGTGGAGCTAGCAGCCAGTCTGTGCATACTTGATGTTTACGTGTGCATGCGTGTATGTGGGTGGGCAGATGGAGGGTATTGCGTGTACATGCAAGCATGCATTCGTGCATCATGTGGATGAGTGCTGCAGGATCTGCATGTTTCTCACAGAGATGATGTGAGTTACGAGATGGGGAAATGATTGGCAGAAATCTTTTTTTTTTTTTTTGAACAGTTGCTGCTTAAATTATTTTGATTAACAAGATGTGATCCTGATTAGAAAATAATGAGTGAAGGTACAACAATTAGTTAACTGGTCAAGTCATCTATCAAGCATGAATTGCAAGTATTCTCTGGTCCCTGTTTCTCATATGAGGATTTTTCTATTTTTGTAACCCTGTAAATTGAATATCTTTGGGTTTTAGACTATTGGTTGGGAAAAATAAGTGATCTGAATTTTGTGGCAGGCATGTTTCACTATTTTCTGACATTTTATGGGCAAGAAGATAATGGATAGATTAAAATTATTCTTAGTTGAGGCCCTTCTTTATTCCCTCCTTCCTTTTTCTCTGCCTTTCTCCTCATTCCTGGCTTTAATTGGCTTTACTCCCCCTCTCACATTCTTAAAGTTTCAAGATACTTTAAAATTGCAAACAGTAATCCTCCTCACACACTCTCTCTCTATCTCTCCTCTTCCCTTCATCCTCTACCCTCCCTCTCCCGCCCCCTTTTCCACCTCTCCCCCCTGCCTGCCCCTCTACAGAGCCTCTGATTTATGATGCTAATAATTCCTGCGATGACTTCATATCTGACTGACGAATTATTTTCAGCCTCACGCATGCAGACCACACACACATACGCACATGCACACACTGTAACATTGCTGCAAATCAAGTGAGGGGTAATGCGGTCGGGAGGGGTGAGGAGGTAGAGTCAGATAGTGAGATGAAAAGAAAAGAATCCATAAATGGGATGGACAGGGTGAATCAAAGAATAATTACTGAGCTTGCTGTCTTGGGGGAATAGGATTTTCTGCCTTAACTGTTACTCATGCAGAGGCTTTCCACAGAGAGATTAGGGCACAATCTTGCAGAGACACACATTTCAAAAGTGGGTTTATGTTTTCCATATTTTAAAGCTAATTTTTTAATTACTTTAACCTCGCTGAAACTAAGAGAATTACTTGATAGGAGATTGGCAGATAAGCTGCTTAAATAACAGGCTACATCACATAATTGCATGTACTGGGACCATATTGATCCAAAACCAATCGGTGACTCCTCTTAGGTTTCTCTCCATTCACTAATAATCAATAAGTCAGGTTTCAGAGCGCACACCACTTCCTACATTTAGATGAGGTCATAGAATGAACCGTGCCCCAATAGATCCATTGCTTTTGTGAATGAGGCAAGCAATCCAGGCAGCGAATGCCTCTCACCCCGTGTTTAGTTTGAAATATATATTGACACTGGATGTGACGGTGGTGGCAGTTAGAAAATGTTAATGTGCGCACATGCACATGAATGCATGTGTGTGTGGGTTATGCGTGTATGCTTGTGTACACTTGTATGTGTTTGGGTTATTTCTTCATCGACTGTGAGAGTGTTTGTGAGAAACATGTCTCTCTGAGGACAGCCGTTTTTTTTTTTTTTTGCAACAGCAATGATCTCACCCATTTGGAGCTCAGGCTGATGTGTCTTGCCTTTTTCAGAGTTCAGACTTTTTGTAATGTGTATTTGTGCGTGTGAGTGTGTGTATGGAGGAGAACATCACTTGGTTGGAGCCAGCTGCCTCCCCAGTGGGTCTAAAGTTTGCGTGTTTCCCACCAAGCTGCAGCACACAGCCAAACCAAAGACAACACTGCCTGCTAGTGTGTAGCTAGGTGGTATGTTAGCTGATGCCAGTTGCGTAGCTTTGTCATGCGTCACGTCAGCTTTGATGTACGTCTGCCAGGGTGAAATGGTTTGACGCTGGCATTCAAACCTCATGTTCTAGTTTTAACAGAGGAAGCTGTGGTGACAGAAAAGAAAGAGAATAATCAAAAAGGGAAAAGAGAGAGAAGAGAAAGTGTGGAATATGTACTCATGTTCTACAGATGAAAAGAGAGAGAGTTGGATGAGGGTTTCAAGTGGACAGGAGGTGGTGATAAAAATAACAGCGCATTTTATTCATAGCACACACATTTTGCCGAAGTACTGTAAAACCTGACAGCTAGAAGTTAGAAGCCTGAAATAAAACAAATGCAAAAAAGAAAAAAGAACAATATAAAAGAGGAAATGAAGGTGTAGGGACATGCAGGTGTGTAATCATCCAATCTGTATGTGGGTCTGTGTATATATGTGTGTGTGGAGGTTGCAGATGTGCAAGACTGCTCCTAATCTTTCCCAGTGCCATCTGCCAGTGTTTTTCGTGGGATTACTAAAGCGTCACACCACTGGGTCAAAGAGATAGAGCAAAAGGAGAAAAAAGGGACACACAAGGAAATGAGATAGAGATGAGGGATGAAGGCACGTGCTGGACGTGACTAGATTCTCTGCGCTGGGAGATGGAGGGCAGCATGATCAGGACATCTGAACTCAAGTGACTTCACTTACGCTCAACAATTATCTTTAACTAATAATGCGGAAACAAGTTCTTAATCAACAGAACGATTTTGATAATTGGTTTATTGTGTAAGTAATTTCTGCTCGTCTCTGTGTTATGTCATTGTAAATAGAACATCTTTGGGTTTTGAAAGTATGCAGGACATTTTTCACAATTTTCTGACAAACTGATAATGAAAATAATAACAATGATAATAATGCAGAGGTAGTTGTTCATCAGTCAAATAATTTATCCACAAAATGTAATCCAGATACATAGATAAGTATATAGATGTGACCTCTGACCTCCACCTGTCATGCATCAGCTAAACAGGCTTAGTGAGATTTGAGCTGTTTCACATTCCTCACTACATACTAAAAGTCCAGGTTTTGAATAATGTTATGCATTCACACTGAAAAGTGGCAAAATTAAGTACACTCAAAGATGTCATGATGCATACTAAATTCACGTAACCTTTAATTGTGGGGTCGATGGACAGTGTTGTCCCAGATGTGCACATCTGGAAAGAATTAAAGCGCAGAAACAGTTTATGGACACTGAAAAGAATAGAGAATACACTATTCAGTCTGTTTTCATTTCTCTTTCTTTAGTCTCTAGTTTCTGTGTCATTTCTTGTATGAGTGAAACATATATGACAATGATAAATATATGACGCGTACTGCAGTATTTGTATGTCGTATGTAACTGGGACATAGTTTTGGTTTTCACAGGTTAGCACTCTGAGTCCCACGCTGTCAACCTGCCAGCTCAATGCAAAAGTACACAGGAAAAGACATGACGATGACACACTGATGAGAGGTATTAGGAGATGAAAGGTGCCGCTCTCTCTCTCTCTCTCAATTTCTTTTTGCTCGCTCTCTTTTTCTCTCACACACACTCAGAATGCACACAGGAGCTGCTGTGTACCCCGGGGCTTTGATGAGATCAGGTTAGGGTGTGACTGCACAGACAGAGGTACAAAGGTCAATTTAGTTATGTGTCATTCTTCTGTGCAGTTATACAACGGGGCGGCGGCCCCTGTGTGTGTGTGTGTGTGCGTGTACATCTGTCTGTGTGTGTGTGTGTGTGTGTGTGTGTATGTGTATGTGTGTGTGTGTGTGCATGTGCGTGTGTGCATGTGCATCAGAGAGAAGCTGAAGAGGTGAGGTAATCGTGGGAGGCCAAATCTCACAATGCAGCCGTTCACAGAGACATTCCAATGAGCTACATAAGGAGGTCTGTTTGTGTCAGTGTGTGTTTGTGTGTATGCATGTTTTTGTGTGTCTGTGCGCATGTCTGCATGAATATGTGCATATGAAGTAGTGCGTGCACGCGCATGAGGCAATGTTTGAGAGTGCATGTATGAGAAAAAGAAAAAAGACAAAACAGAAGGAGGAGAGCTATTGAGGAGATGAGGTAATACTCTTCGTTTCATTCTGAATGTCTGTGTGTGTATGTGTGTGTGTGTGTGTGTGTGCAAGCGTTCAGTTGGCTACCTTTATTCATGTCTATGCATGTGTGTGTGTTAGTCAGAGTGTGTGTGGTCTAAGAGCTCATTCAGTGAGACAGGCTGTCATGCTGACCTGTGCAGTCTCCTCGAAGCTGAAAGTCTTGCTTTATGGTTTCTTCTCCTTGTGGAGCCCAGCAGGAAGTTTCTACATCCCCGGAACCAGTCCGGCAAACACACACACTTGCATGCACACCTGCAGAACAGTAAAGTTCGAGTGTGTCCTCAATGCTCCAATAGACACAAATCACTGATTTCATGTGATCAGAAACTGCTGAACATGCAGAAAGCATCACTTTGTTGCTTTTCTAAACTTTCTCTACATGAATCTCCTGCATGTGTTCGATGCCCAAAGGTGCTGCCTGCATACCTGCATCTTGAGTTGCTGCCGACAGCGCCATCTCAAGTCCTTTTAGGGTTAGACAGGAACATAAATAAAACTGTAGATACCTGTGCGATCAGTCGAGCTGTGTAAACAATGTATGATTGACATTTATTTACTTACTGTTCTCTAGCTCCAGGTGTGTTGTGATTGGCCACAGTGCGGGTCAGAGAGGTTGCACATTAATTATAGTTGTGTGCCTGAGGTCCACGCTCGCCCTTCCTCCATCCATCATCTTTCTTCTTTCGACCATCTCCTTCACCTGCATCTCTTAACCTTCTAACCTGCCTTTCTGCACCTCCTTGCCCCTTTTCCCTCCTCTGCCTCCTCCCCCATCTGACCTCTCTCCATTACGCTGTGGGGAGCTCCAGCAGATCAATGATTTCATTGAGAAGGAGCCAGTGGTGCCATTAGGAGGTGAGCTCACCTTCCCCGGGGAGATCTGACACATTATTCTCAGTGACCTCGCCTTCCTGTCCATCCCTCCTTCCATCGTTCCTTCAGCCCCTTTACCCCACCCCCACCCCCAATTTCTTCCTCTCTTTCCCCCTCTGTCCTCTTCCTCCTCCTTCTGCCTCTCTTCTGTTTCACGGTGCTGAGAACAGAGCTCTATTTTTAGAGCCCAGACTCCTGTGGTCGTCACATCTGGCGCCAGTGGCCTCGGTGCTCTCACCCTGGCTTGTAGATACACAAACACTCACACACATACACACACACACACACACACATACATTCGCCCCACCCCAGCCAGCACTGAGGGAGCACAAAGGTCAAAGAAAATGGCCCACAAAAATATCTATGACATCACCTCTCCGCTCTGAAAAGTCGCTGCAGACTTTGAGAAGCCTCGGAGCTGCACAGTGACATAATGCTCTGTTTTCTGCAAACAGTCACTCTGCAGGTATTTAATGAGCTCCCTTTTTAGCCTCACACCTTGATGAGGTATTGTGCAAATGCTTAATTTGCACACACACACACACACACACACACACACACACACACACACACACACACACACACACACACACACACACACCCCGGCAAGCAAGCAAATGCATGCACATATGGATAGACTCACACACTCATACACACACACATAATATGGTAACAGGGCCCAGAGGAGGCCTGTACCGAGTTTTATGTAACAATGTTCTGTTTCTGCCAGTGTTCTCACCCCCTCCCCCGTCTGTCTCATTGGCCTCACATGATGAGCTTGATGTCATTTTCCCCTTCTTTCCCTCAAAACTGGAGAACAAAAACAGGCCAGCGTGTGTGTGTGTATGTGCGTGTGTGTGAGTGTTTGTGTGTGTGTCTCTGTGCACAGTATGATGTGTATGTGTGTGTGTGTTTATGCGTCTGTGCGTGTGTTTATGTGAGCCGTTGCCAAATGTTTCCACCATGATGTGAGCTCACTGCTCTGCTTGCCTCCTGCTCCTCTTCCCCTTCTCCTCCATCACCCAGAGCCCCTCGGTAACTCTGAGGGGCCACACTTTCACACACACACACACACACACACACACAAATGAAACACACAAATGAAACACAGTCTTACATACATACTTTAGCACGCAAAGGAGGAGGATGACATTTTCTCCCAGATGCACGCATATGAGAGATGTGAAAATTCCAAGTAGTGCAGATGAAGATTAGAGCTCCAGACGACAGTACAGACACACTCAGATGATATTTAAGCTTAGATCTACTATGTGCAAAGTGAGTGCCATTCTTGCTCTTTTCTAATGGTACTGAACAAACAACATGTACTATTATGTCCTCAAACACATAAGATGTAAAATTTTACCATTACTTAAGTGATCATAAATCACCATTACCATGTAAAGACAATAAAGTCTTAGTTCTATTGCATAGTTCCCCGAAAACGTCCTTGTGTAATGTGACACTTTCATCTAGAATGTCACAATCAAGTTGATAAAGTATCCAAATAACTGTGAAAGACCAACAATATGATTCATAAAAACAAAATAACCTTTGATGTCTTTTCTTTCAAGATGCACTTTGCCTGTTTTATGATAAGTAAATGTCGTGTAGAAATGCTGTGGGACTGTGCTTGTACCACAGTGCCCTGAATACTTCAACCATAGTTGTTTAAGCTGTTTTGTGTATACAGTCCATTCACAGTGCATACCTTCTGGCTCCTGCTACATTTGAAATCTATCTAGAGGGCTTTTGATGATCCCAACCCACCCCTGTCATGCATTCATCCAGCATGGAATAAAAATAGTTTGTTTAAACTGTTACCTAGGCAGTGTCAACACATCAGGTCAACAGGAGCTGAAGTTGAGCAGCGTGCTAACCCAGGCCATTTTTTTTTCTCTCTTTCTCTGTGCTACGCCTCCTCAGCACCTCATAACTCGAACCTCACCGTGAATTTGGGCCAAGGGCACGGTAGTTTGGTTGCTGCGCCATCAGTTTACCGCGGCAGCATTTATCCTGATGACTCTGACACACATGTGGAGTGGAAATTTCCAAAGGCAGAAGAAAAGGGAAAGGAGTAGCTAACAATTATGCTAGTTTATCCTACTCAGAGCTGGCCTGCTTCCACCAGATTCCATTCATGCTCGGACTGCCCACTGCCACTCCTGTCATACCGTCATTCCCTGGAACAATGGTGGATTCCTGTTTATCGCTGCCGTCTTTGATGCACTTTATCTCTGGCATGCTGTAGCGCTGCTTCCTTATTTACCTATTTGGTTGCCATGTTTTTTTTGGGGGGGGGGGTTTGTATTTTTTTTTTATGGCTGTTTTAATCAGATTTAGACTGCATCACCTCCATGTGGATGAGGTTGTATTTCTTGGCAGCTATTTGAAGTGTGTTACAGTATGAGAAAATCTATTTTAATGTGCTGTTTGCTAATTATTTTCCAAAAAAAGACAGGGGGGATTTTCTTTTCCAGGCTCGCTGGCAGAGGAGTGGACTAGTTGCCTGTAGCAGAGTAGAGACTTTTAATCTTTGGCGGTTTAACACTTTTCCTGGTATGTACACAGACTTGTAACAGAGGTCTTATTACCGTAAATACATGCTGACCACACGCAGACTTTTGGGCTGAACCTCTGGGGGTGCCGCTGCTTCCTGATAAAGGCGGGAGATTTTTCCATCGCCACAGCAACAAGCTAATTTTGGAGTTCCAGGCAGGCCCAAGGCCCCAGATTGAGGAGCACAGCAGTTTGTGATCATTCCCGGTCCCCCTGAGATCATCCCCTCTTCACACACATAAACACAAACACACTCACAGAGTCTCTCATACACAACCAGATACACACATGCATAGATGAAGGCAGCCTACAGAGAGGCCACTTCCCCTGTTGTGTAACTATTTCCTGTTTCTGATAAAGTGACATCAAGGCTCCCTGAGCTGAAAGAGGGAGACGCCTAGGGATCTCAGCATGTATGTATACAAATGCATGTCTTGAGCATGTGTTTGTTTATTTGGATTTTAAAAGTCAAAATTCCAACAGCCAGCTTTAAAAATCATTTAAAAGCATAATGAAGGCGTTGGCAGGGCACACACAGAAACAGCTTGCCCAGTTCCTCTCACAGCGTCACATCATTCCTTCTCTATTGTTCTTCTGTAGCTGTCGGAGTGATGTCACTGTCGGGTTGTGGATGTGACACATTCACACACACACGAACACGCGCACATACACATACACATACACAGTCTCCGTGGCCTGTAATGGCAGGAAAGCCAACCCTGACCGCCGTTGTTGCAATAGCCGCTGTCACCATATCCTGTACAACCAAATACAGTCACCAGGGTCCACCGCCTTACTTCTCCTGCATGTCCGTGTGTGAGAGGACACAGCTGAGTGACTAAAAGTTCAGTAATGTGCTTTGTTTGCCCATTTTTTTTGGTTTTTTTGGGGGGGTTTTTTATGTGCATACGTTTATCTCCAAAAATCTTTTTCATAAACTTTGAATGTTATTTCACTGGAAATTAAGCAGAAAAATTATACTTTCAGTTTTTTAGAATAATGATTTGAAAATAATAATTCTTTCCTCAAGCACTAATATCATATGCATTGTAGACAATGGAAAAACCAACACATTTATAAAACACATTTCATGCCTTAAATTGTGCTATGACTCATGCTGTGTGTGCTGATGAGATAAAAGTTGGTGTGTAAAGAATATTAAGGGAAACTGATCATTTCGCTCAGCCACAGGCACAGACAGACACCCTCCACATTACAGTGAAACACTGTCTGAGACAGTCTGAGCTAATTGTGAGACAGGTAGACAAGACACTGAGGTGTGTGTGTGTGTGTGTGTGTGTGTGTGTGTGTGTGTGTGTATGTGTGTGTGTGTGTGTGTGTGTGTGTGTGTGTGTGTGTGTGTGTGTGTGTGTGTGTGTGTGTGTGTAAAACTAACAGAAGACCAGATGGCGTGGCTTCCAGCACTGAGGACAGTGTGTCTGTCAGCCTGCCTGCTGTGCTGATAGGAGCTAATTAACACTGAACTGATCTGAGACCTGCCTGTCAGTCCGCATGTCGCAGCGTTACAAGCTCATTAAAAACAAGCTGATCCGCTGTCAGCTTCTCTCTGACAGAGCAGCGCCGTTATTACACTGCTACCCCGCGTGTGTCAGACTGGCCAAAGTGTGAGAGACAGTGAGAAAGGCGAGGAGTGTTTCCAGTGTGTTCCTGCCTTCAAGTGCTGCAATGAAACCCTGTGCATCCCAGCTCGAGCCATTAGCATTCAGAATGAAATAACCATCCATTCTGCTCAAGCGAACCTGTGTAGACAAACTCACCTCTGGGGAAATCAGACAAGAGCAGTGTGCACTCACTCTTTTTGCACACATACACACTTTATTCATCTTTTCATTCCTGCACACCAATACACGTGGTTCCTGCACACACAATATTTATCCTTTATTTTACACACACACACACACACGCACACACACACACACATTACTCATGTACAATCTCAGAAAACAGCTGCGAGCTGTCTCACTCTGGGCTAAAATTAACATTCTCTTTATATGCTCACACTTACACTTATACAAAGTGAATGCACACAAGCTTTATATATGCATGCGAACACACTGTAGGCACATGCCTGTGGTGGCCAGCAGCATTTCATATTGAAGCTTCACAGTCCCACTTTTTCTCCACAGATACACAGACACACACACACACACACACACACACACACACACACACACACTGCTGAACATCTCCAACTGGGATTTTTAAGTAGTTCATCTGGTTTATGAGGGCCCGTCTGGTCCTGAAAGCCCCCCTTGGTGTGTTTGATAGCTTACCCTCTTCTCTGCTTTGTGTGTGTGTGTCCATGTCTGTGTGTGTGTGTGTATGTGTGTGTGTGTGTGTTTGGTGTCTTTGTGTATGTGCTTGAGTGAGTGTATATATTTCTGGGTGTAAACTAATTTCTTGCCAGTGAGACAGATTTACCAGTGCAGTAGCCCTGAGTGCTGAGCTCCTCCAGGGGGTTAAGTTGTTTGCAGGGCAGGGGGTCTGCTGCATGACTGATGCGAGCAAGCCTCCCCTCAGGCAGCGCAGATAGAGACGATACTATCTCATGCATGAGCACAACACATGGCCAAGAAGTACATCAGTGGTGCCTTAAATCGCGCACACCTCCCTCCTGCCTGATCTTAACATGTAAGAAGCACTTCCCTCCATGTTCCTCTGGTTTCTTCCTCGTCTTCAGCTACTCTGCCTTTCTTCTTCAACTTATCTCTTGTCAAAGCTCCTGTTATCTGTCTGGAAATCAGGGTCAGAGGGGAGGATGGAAGTTCTGTTAAAGGTAGGAGGGAAGACACGTGTATTAGGAGAGAGTATTGAAACTTCACTTAGACATCAGTCAGATATCAGTGCAACACAATAACTGAATTTTATCCATTAAAAAATACACCACAGCTCAGTGCATCAGTGTTAAACAGTCTGCCTAAATGAAATCGTAGTTTGGAAAGGAAATATCTAATCAAGGAATAAATCAACTATTGATGTTCAATATTCAGCCATAGCATAACAGACACACACATACACACACACACACACACACACACACACACACATACACACAAACAAATTTCCCACCACGCCACTAATGTCCCTTTGCAATATGACCACATCATTTCAGCTCCCATTTCCCCACAGATTAAAAAGACCCCCTCTCCCTTCCAACACCCCCACCCCCCTAATCACCCCCTACTCACCTCTCCTCTCCTCCAGTGCCTCCCCCACTCTCAATTGCTCCATCCATCCTCCCCTCTCTCTCCCCTTGTGACTACCTCACCCCCCAGGCATGGCAGCTGTGTTCTCCTGTGGGCATTACATCATTGCAAGAGCAGCCTTGTTACTGATCCCCTGACAACCAGCACTATCAACACACACACACACGCATGCATGCACGCACGCGCACGCGTGCACACACTCCAATACGCATGCACGTACAAAGATATAAACACTTGTGCACGGTCACATATGCTTGTGTTTACCCATATTGGCGTAAACAACTGTCTACCAGGTCCTGAACCGCCGCAGTAATGTCCTCTCTATCTTCATCTCACCCACCGCTCATCCTCCTCACACAAGGTTGCAGCGCACACACGCACACACACACACACAAAGATGAACTCACACACACATTAACTCACAGTCTACATCAGCCTAACCTGCTCTATCCGGAGAATGACGTCTCTCTTTCCCGTGATATCCTGACAGATGATCTCCGGTGTAGGATGACACTCCTGTCGCTGCCTGTCTCACTGGCGAGGGAAGTAGGGATGGGCCCTGATGAAATATGTTACGCGAAAAAGATTTGATTTATTTTATGATGGTAGTGCAAAGTTACCTTGGGGATTTTACTTATAGCAAATATCTACAGTTTTTTTTTTTTGTTTGTTTGATTATTTTTTAGGAAATATTGTTTGCATTGGTCATTTTAGACTGACGTGATCAGGAAAATAGGATTTTCTTGAAAACTGTGGATACCAGAACCATAAATATGTCACCTGTTCTGGTGCCTCAAATGAGTATATGCATTTATTTGCACTTATACTTATATGCATTTATACAAATATATATTCATGTATATTATTCAGCATCAATATTGGTAATTGATTAATAATGTAAATTATTTTTCAAGAAAAAAGGGCAAATGTATTTCCATCTGCTTAGTTGTGAGGATGGTCTTTGTTTTGTGATAATAAACTCAGTGTCTTCAGGTTTAAAACTGTTGGAAGGCTAAAATTAGTAATTTGAAGATGTCACATTTTATAAATCAAACCATTAGTCAGTCAAAAAAAATCATGATGTTTAATGACCATCTGGTGGAGCTGAAATCCAGGGTTTTTAAATGAGTATGTCATTACCATGTCTGTTCAGTGAAGTGTTGTGAAAAACTAAAAATGGCTCTTGACTTTGGTTGGAGAAGCTCTGCTAGAAAGAGTTTAATCAGGTTTGTCGGGTTGCAGTTGTCAGTGAATGAAAAACAAAACTTTAATCAGTCAACTTTATTTTATCATTGTATAATTGATTGAGAATTGGATTATTATGAGGTTAATAATGTACAAAACATATGATATAAAATAAATATTAAGTAGTAAGTTGAAGACTTGAAGGCAAAGTTTAAGGGTGTTTACAGTGAAGACATCAGACAACTTCCAGGTCACACCTGTTATTTCAGTGCATGGTACATAATCATTCCGGATGTTTGTATAATAAGTTCACAAACAAAAAACTAGATGCTCCATAATAAGTAGTTTGAATCCAAACATGACTTTCCTTGTTTTCCCAGCAGTTGTGTAGATGAGATTATAAGTAATGTCTTATATAAAGTCTTCTCTCATTAATCGACCCAACAGCCAAAAGCCTTAACTTTCACTCCTTGTACATGAGCGACCTTCGTTCTCTATTGCTGTTTGCATCATTCACAACACACTTCGTTCGGAGTGGCTGTTCCATGTTGTTCTGGTCTCCAAGGCCCCTTTGGCCTTTCCACACCTTCTTTCTTTCTGTCTTACACCACTATCTCATACTCATCTCCACTTCTCTCCCTGTCTGTTTTGGCTGATCTCTATGTGTGTGTATGTGTGTGTAAACTGTGTGTCGTCCCAGTAACAAGCCCTCTACCATAAAAGCACGCTCTAAATCTAAGGAGATGTCAAGGGGGGGGGGGGGTGCCCAGGGTGACAGTCCCACCTATTTCTGTCACAGCGGGGCACACATGTGCAGTCAATAAAAAAGGCCTGGCTGTCATTTATAGTGTCTTGGCTGTAATCCTCTAATTAACACACCTACTATTCTGAGCCTTGTTACCCTGCTGAGGACTAGAGGAGGAGGAGAGGGGTATAAAGAGAACAGGGGCATGGTATTTACTTTAGCTCAAAAGAGTTTGACCATTAAAACATCAGCCAGCAGCTACTTTGTTTTGTTGCTGTTGGCTTCCACTGCTGTGGCTTTGCAGGTGTTAGGAAGTCCTGTGTTTCAAAGCTGCTTTATGGCTTCAAGCCACACAGACAGAACAACCAAACCGATGATCGGTGTGTTTGAAGTGTAGTGACCCCGGTTGACCACTGTGGAGTGCCACACCAGTTCCAACCAGCTGCAGCTGTGTGTGTGTGTGTGTGCGTGTGTGTGTATGTGTTTGCTCAGAGTTTGACTTATATCCAGATTTTTCTTCTTTTTTTTTTTTTCTTTTTTTTACAAAGCCCATCATCACCAAAGTGACCTATTTCCTCTCACTCCCTCTCTCAGTGACCCATAGTTGAACAGAGGGTGACGTAAGGCTGTTCTCACCCGTGTGTGATCATTCAGGGGTCTACAGTGATGAGATGAGGTCAGTCAGTCAGCATGCAGCTGGCCCCCTAACTAGACATCTTGTATAAGCTTATTTGCCTTTTTTTGGAGCAGGGCTCACTGCGCGATGACTTAATTTACTTGAAGCCCATCTGACCTGGTTTGAATGTAATCAGTGTACCGTGATGTTTCAACCTGAGGCTTAGCTGACAGTTTGACAGGACATTTCACTGGCCAGCTCATGGAGGGTACATTTAAAAAAATAAAAAAAATCAGTGCCAGTTCTTGTTAACGAAAAGTTGATTGACGTGAAAAAACAACTGCCACGCCACGACTTTTTTTGAACGTGCTTGTTGCATGAAAATGTACCAAATATACAAACTGAAATATATTACCCAATGTTCTCAAGGGTAGTTTTGCATTTGTGTCTTTAAAATATATTTAAAGTAGCTGTACTTGCATAATGACTAGTTAAGGTTCAGTTACCATTAAGTCTCCTCCAGCAGTTATGTTAAGTCCAGTGCTGCTTTGTTTCCATAGCTGGACTTGTGGCCTACATGTTTGTCATTCCATAGTAAAGTACCAGGAGTCTGTGGCCTGTCAAACGGTTGATGGCTGCCAACCACAAGCTTGTTTGGTCTTCTCATCATCTCTAGTCTTCCCTTCCACTTTTGTCTGCTTTCGTATCTTTTTTTTCCACTTCTCCTCGGCTTCACTTTCTCTCTCTCTCCTCTCCCCTCCTGTCTACCTTTTAATCCTCAACGACGAGAACACAGTGTCCAAACACGGGCGCGTTAGACATGAACCAGTACAGGAAATGTGGTGAAGTCACACACATTCCCTCACCTTCAGAGACAAATCAGTTTTCAACACACTGATACAGTCTTAATCCACCCCTGTAGTAAGTTTAATGTGCGCAGAGGCTACAGTACATTTAAGGCAATCCACCTAATGTAGCTATTTAGCTTCTGCTCACTGATATAATGTATACTTTTAGAGTTAAGTACTTTTAGAGTAATACTTTTAAGATTTACAATTTATAGATTGAGGATTGATAAAAGATTGTCAGTTTTGATACCATAATATGACCAATTTGAAAAACATAATTCTGTGTCTTATGTATTAGTTATTGCTTTCAAACATTCAAGTTCACAAACTCAGGAAACACGCAAACATCATTCTTCATATTAAGAAACATAATGCCATACACGTCAACAACACAGGTCTCTTTTTATAAGCCAAGCATTTTACTTCTCTGTAATTAACAACACAGAGACTAACCCATCTTGCAGCAGCATGTATGTATCTGTTAAACAGCCTGATAGCTGTGTCTTAGCCTCCATCCTTCCCTGATAGAGCCCTGCTTTGCAGCTAGGCCCCTGAGGTGGCCGCATTTTTGTTGAGTGAGTAAGGAATGTGGTTACATGCCTTAGACATTAGCTATGACGGAGCGCTGGCTCCACAAGAGAGGGAGGGTGCAAGGGAGGTAGCAGAGGAGGGAGGGAGGGAAGGAGGGAGGGAGGGCAGAGTCTGAGCTCACGGCAAGTGAGCTCATTCACCCCCAGAGCTCTAGGAGAGAGTGCAGCTCCGTCATCCTCTTTGCACTGAGAGAGAGAGAGAGAAAGAGAGAGAGAGAGCACGGGGAGGAGGGAGAGAGAGGGAGGAGTGTAAGCTAGCGGCTGAGCGAATGAGAGACGGGGAGAGTGAAGCAGCACAACAATAGTGGGCTACTCTTCTGGCTGTGGACTCACAGAGACAGAGAGAGGGCTCAGAGAGACACACAGACGCTCTGTAAACCAGCTGCAGGCACATTACAGCTGGCGTTTGCATACAGGCAGTACAGGCTACTCACTTTGGTTTTTTCCTCTTGCTCTCTCTGTGGCGACCATTCTTCACAAAACCACAGAATTGCTAAATATTGACACAGGAGCATTTTAGGAATTTTTGTGGTGATTGCATGGGATTTTGTTCATAGGTGGACTTGAGGAGTGTGTCCATAGACATTTTGGACTAGTTTTTCTTGTACTGGGTCAATTCTCTGACTGGACGCTGGAACAGCTGACGTTGACCAGAGTGGACTTGGGCGCCAGCAGGAGTTTTGTCAACTTGGGATTTTCACACTCAGACTGAGGGCTCACCTCTGTCAGAACATTTCCATCTGTGTGTTTATGTGTGTGTGTGCGCGTGCGTGAGACAAGACTGTGTTCTGGGGGATGCCTCTGGATGTGGTGATTGCCCCAGCGGAGGACTGTTTTTGGCCGGACCTGCAGGACACAGACATGAGGCTGAAGATCAGGGTCCGCCGAATGAAGGAGGGGAGAGAGCTACGAGGTGTGTATCCACCTGGACACAGAGGAGGAGAAGTGCATGTGGTCAAGTTAATGCGAGTATGAAAATATTAATTTCTGAGGATGTAGACCTTTGTGAACAGAGGTTATGTTACAGGGCCATCATACATAGTGAAGGTGCAAAGATGATTTAATATTGATTTTAGGGATGTAAACACAGAAGTGTACTTGCTGGGGATTCGGATGAAATACACCATTGTTGAATACAGGTATAGAAAATGTGGGGGAAAGCCCCTGATAACGGTTTGTGCACTGCAGATGAGTACAAAGGCACAGTGAGCTCTCAGGTATTGAGGTATTCCAGTCCAGGCATGCTGCAAATGAAAGATAGATGTGAAGTGAATTTTAAGGACGTGTACTAGATCAATAGTGAGATTTACTGCCACAGCAGGTGAAAAGAATACATCACAGGGACCCAGCCAAAGCCACTAATTGTTTTCCCACCTTTTTTGTTTATGCAGTTAAATTTGTTTAGAGAGACAGAATAGGAAGAAGGAGGATTAAGAGGATGACATCATGAAAAAGAGAAGCGATGAAGAGGAAAGAGAGGAGAAAAAAAGAGCGGGGGGGGGGGGCAGGGGGTATGACCCATGGTATGACATAGTGTTCATGCTCTCTCAGCCTGTGGTCATTGAAATGTAAAACGATCACAAAGGCTCTTTCTCTTTCTCTTTCTTCTCCTCTGCTCTTGGCTTTTCTCTCTCTCCCCTGGTCACTCTCTTCTGCAGAATGGTGTCTTGTGGAGATTATGTTATCAATATGTGTGCAGTGTGCACTGCAGGTGTTTAAAGTAACACCTTTTCACACAGAGTTATGAGGCAATGCACAGCAACGGGGCTGGAGATAGATCCTTTATACGCACCGACACACTTACTTGCATATTACACAAAATGTCCAATCAGCCATTCATTCATTAAAATGTTCATTTGCTGGTGTTATAGTTGGATCCTTGGAGCCATAAATGTGCGAGGGTATGAGTGTAAAGTTTGTATGTAAATATAGATGCTATATGCATATCAGGGCATATCAGAGAGCCGGTTCAAAGCAGTGAGCACAGAAGCTCTCCACACCTGCCACTCTTTGACACTTGCATGTGCTGTTTGTGTTTGTCGTGTGACATATAGTGTGTGTGTGTGTGTGTGTGTGTGTGTGTGTGTGTGTGTGTGTGTGTGTGTGTGTGTGTGTGTGTGTGTGTGTGTGTGTGTGTGAGAACAGTTCATCTCTACACAGCTAGGTTTTTCTGCTTGAAGTGTAATGTAAATCACACATTTGCCATTAGCAGGTGAAATTAGAACCGTGTCTGTCACAGGTTATTTTGAAATAGACTTGTGAATGCAGGCTAAATTACAGGAGTGTTTATAGCCCTATATTGCAATAACGTGTTACTGCTGAAACAGCAACTGATCAAAGTGACATATACCCGCTATCCGTCCTGTAAGATAGCAGAACAATAAACACTTTAACCATCAGCCAGGGTGACGTCTTAATCATACAGTTGTTCCCGCCCGTCATCAATCTGCATGAAAAGCAATGACCTCATCCTACTAGCTCATCTATGGCCTGTCAATCTGCACATTTCTGACAGATGTGGCCCACTCTTAGCCCCTCAAACAGACACGCTCTCATCGCTTCTCCAGGCTGCAGCACAGCCTTTGTGGAGCTGAGTGGGACATGTGTGCAATGATGTCATGTTTGGAGGTGGGTGAGGGGGGGTGGAGGGGGTTTCACATTGAGATGCAAATGTCCCCTCATAGTAGAGGGGACAGCTGGAGGGGCACAGAGGATGGCGTCATGTCTCCCCTGATATGAACCACAGAGGAGAACGGTGGAGGGAGGGGTGTGGGGTAGTCATTCAGGCAGATCAATGCCCCCAGGCTGTGAAGGGTTATATGTGTATGTGTGTGTATGTACATGCTGGCTTGTGTGTGTGTGTGTGTGTGTGTGTGTGTGTGTGTGTGTGTGTGTGTGTGTGTGTGTGTGTGTCTGCCCTCTCCATTAACAGATGAGTTAAAGAGGACAACTGCAAGCTACACAGAGGCAGAGGGAGGGGGTGAGCTTGTATTGACTAGGCAGTCAATTGTACCAACAGCAGTGACGTAACAGCAGAGCTCCTATTAACCATAACAGCCAGGGCAGGTGTTGTGTGTATCTGTTCATCTGGTCAATATCTCCAGGATTCCACTTCCATTCATCTCTCAGCTTTCTGCATCGATTCGCCCAGCAGCACAGCTCCAAAAACCCTGAACTGGATCCAAACGTCTTCTGCTAAACACACACTTTTCATGTCTGTTGGATAATAACCAGCATCTTTAAACTGTGAAATGTGAATATTAAGTTGGTTGAAGGAAATGATTGATGAGGAGAGAGACCACCGCTCGCTACCAGCAAACAAAGGAGGCCTGAGTGCTCGGCTCTGACAGGGCAAGAGAGGAAAATAAGCAGTTGCATAAGTGATGAAGTGGGCAGAGGAAAACGGAAAAAGGAAGTCACCGCTGGCTAGCATTGCTGCTGGCGACACAGTGCCCTCTTTCCCGGTTGTGTGTTTTCTTTCCTACGAGAGAAATTATTTTTTTTTTATTTTATTATTTTTTTTTTTTTTTTTTGAGAGCATGTGTTCAGAATTGGGTTAGTCACATCCTGTCCAAGTACATTTTCCAGAAGTTAAAGATACATGACGTAGTGCAGTGCAAAAGGTGATCTAGTCGCCCAAAAATAAAACTTTGAATAGTATTTCTGTGAGGCACAAGATCATGACTTCAGCGTGACGGTTTTCATCACAGGGGCCTTTGTTCTTGTAGAGAGTTCATTTTCAGATTCAACCTTAGTGTAGTATTCAGCTTTGTGCTTCTTGTTTAAGTTGATTTAGTTTTTCCAAGTTGTTAAGTTTATATCTTGAGTTTAATACAGCCGAGTGTTAGTCTCTGCTGATTATCATGCTGCGCTGAAGGTGAACTCATCTCTCCCAGTTGACTTTCTGATGTCATCTTTGTGGACAGCTGGGCTGGTGTGTGTCACAGGGTATTTTCAGTGACCTCAGTGTGAATGTACAGTGTGTTTATGTGTGCGCTTTGTGTGCTGAGATTGGAATGGACGGATGTGTCATCGTTTTCTTTCGGAGAATGTGAGGACATGTCTCTTTGGGTTATTTGGTGCTGTTGTGTGTGTGCGGTGTGTGTTTGTGTGTGCGTGTGCATGCGTGTGTGTGTGTGTGTGTGTGTCATTGTGTTCATGTGCCCTTTGGACACTCAGTGTGTGTGTTTTATTCCATCTTGACAACACTCGGGGACACGATGAGCCAACTGTCATCAACATCACTGCCCTTCCTCATCATCATGACAACCTTAAGTAGAGTGGGGTCAGGTGACGAGGTGACAATAACATGCTATCTCCTGTGTGACTAACATCCATTAGCGCTGGCCATCTAAAGCTTTGACTGCACAGAAGGTGTTTGTAATTGTGTTGACGTAATGTGACTGTAATGTAATAGCCCTTAAAAAACCAGGCAGGCACACTCAGTCCTGCTCTCTTATCTCTGACTTCAATCTCCCTTCATGCCAGTAACCCCTTACTCACTCTCCCAGTCACACACTGGCTCGCCAGTCTTCCTGCCGCTTTACTATTTATTTAACACGAGATGAGGTCAGCTACAGCAATCATGTCTGTAATTATTAATCCAGATGCACTCAAGATTAAAGGGCAAGAATATTTTTAGGAAAGTATTTTCATTCATGTGTTCACTTCCCTTCATACACACAAACACACTTTCTCAGTGTGAGTGTTAAACACTCACACGCAAACACTGTCTCTGCCGTGGAACGTCCTGTCTTCTGTCCTTCTAACAACTCTCTAACAATGTCCTCGCATAGAAAAGGAAATGGTTGAAGTGTGACGTGAGGCTTTTCCTGTTGATTTAACTGTCTCCAGGAACATACCGCTTCCTCACACAGATACAGTATATCCCTGTGGCGGAGGTTATATGTAGCACCATTTATTTTCTTTGCAAGTGTGTGTGTGCGTGCGCATGCACAGGCTCCATACCAGCAGCTTGGGAATGGAGAAACCAGGAAGAAACCCTTCAAACAACTACCCTTCCTCCTTCTGTTTTATCAATTAGTGACGTTGTTGTACCGCCCAAAGGATCACTTGAAAGAGGCTCTGGTGGAGATTTACAGTGCCAGCACAGTCTAAAGCCAAACTGTAAACTACATATGTCTGTTTAGTCTACATTATAGAGGCCAAAAAGGTTAGAATACAGACTCATGCTAGCACAGCAGCGATCCGTCAGTCTCTCCTTCTTTGCATTAAACTTTCCCACATGTATCTTGTAAGTTATCTGATCGCTCTTTCTGCATCTATCTATCTTTCCCTCCACTCCACCCCCCATGTGGAGCGCTGATGTCATTGCTCCACTGGTTGCCATTAATAGCTGGAAACAGACAGGCCTTCTTCACTTTGCTCTTAAAGGGACAGTGCACCCAGAATAGCACCGGGTCATGAGGATGCATGCAGCCTCAGAGGCTGTGGTGTTGTGAAATTGCTCCAAATACCAAAGCTGCTAACCTCTGAACATTTGCACAACCCTTTTTTTTTTTTTTTTTTTTGCAGCTTTTTATTATTCATGCTAGAGCTCATATCTGTTGAGTACACAGTCCATGCTGCTGACACTGTGTGCTCTGTGTGTGTGTTGGCCAGCCGTTGCTACATAAGTAGTGCAGCTGGGTGTGTGTTACAACGGAAGGCAATGTCCTGCCTGCACTGTGCTGTGTGTGCTACTTTAGAACAGTGATGTCATGTCTCACTCACTCACTCTCACTTTGTGACCGTGTGTGTGTGTGTTTGAGTGTGTTTGTATGTGCGCTAGTCCCAGATTGGGTCAGGCAGGGCTGAACCTAGATTAGGTTCTAATCTCCTTTCTGGGGCTCAGGGTTTCCTTGAAGCACTTCCCTCCCTTCTCTACACTCCTCAGCGAGGTCATTACCCACTCCTCAATAGACACACACACACAAGCACACACACACACACACACGCGCCTCACCCCTATCTCCCCTCGTTGGCCCCCACCCTGTAGTTATACAACCACTGTACTGCAGAGTAATGATGAGTGTGGGTATTCAATGAGTGTGTGTGTGTGTGTGTGTGTGTGTGTGTGTGTGTGTGTGTGTGTGTGTGTGTTGGGTGAACAGAGAATTACAGACAGTGAGAGTGAATATTGAGCATATGTTGACTGCAAGATTATGTGATCATGTCATCAGATTGTGTCTTGGAGTGTATCATCTTGTTAGTATGTGTGTGTGTGTGTGTGTGTGTGTGTGTGTGTGCGCATATGCAATTTCATGCATGTGTGTGTGTGTGTGTGTGTGTGTGTGTGTGTGTGTGTGTGTGTGTGTGTGTGTGTGTGTGTGTGTGTGTGTGTGATGTGCGGTTGTCAGGGGGATGTTACTGGGCCTCTGTCCTGGCCCTGCACCTGTGGCCTCTCTCATTCCCCCAGCCTGACGCAATGCACTGCTACAGGACATGAGCTCATGCAGGAAACAGAGCCACACACACACACTATACACATATGCCAAAAGTGGAGCCGCCTGCCTCTTAAAGGGCCAGACACACACATTCCTGGCCGCCCAGCATTTAACCTAACACTCACACAGAAGCTCAGAGAGCCTCTTTTTTGCTCCTGTTGCACTAAGCAGGACCCAGACATTGTAGCCCAGATTCACCTCTGAAAGTCAATAGAGCGTCTGTCTGCTCTGCTAATGGCGGTGCAACGTTTTTTTTTTTTGTTTTTTTTTCAGCGCTCTTGATGAGCTCATGGGAGTGTTTGCAGAGTTCCCAGTATGTTGTGTGACTGCTGTGTAGAAAACCATTACTGAACCTAATCACTTCTCTCCCACTCTAATTTCTCTGCAGGAGGTTTTGCAGCTTTCTCGTCCTGTTTCCCCGGCCTGTGTGAAGGGAAGCCTGCCACTGCTCTACCTATGAGCTTGTCCCAGCCCTGCTTGCCTGTGGCTAATGTAGGGCCCACTCGCATCCTGCCACACCTCTACCTGGGCTCACAGAAAGACGTCCTCAACAAGGTAGAGTTTATTTTGGCATCTTTTCATTCATTTCACCACTGTCAAAAAACGATAACTGACTTGTTATTGTTACCTGGCAACAAAACATGATCTTAAACCCCTTTTTACCTCTACCTCCGCAGGATCTGATGGCCCAGAATGGTATCACCTATGTGCTGAATGCCAGCAACACCTGCCCCAAGCCAGACTTTATCTGTGAGAGCCACTTCATGCGCATCCCAGTAAACGACAACTACTGTGAGAAATTGCTTCCCTGGCTGGACAAAACGAATGAATTCATAGGTAAGAGGAGGCTGACTTTACAAGGAAGTAAATTCATCTCAAGTGATATGTTAAAGAATGCCCTGATATTCAATACCACATGTCCGCATATTGTCATAGTTACTAAACATTCACGTGCAGCTTAAGCAACAAAAGCGTCAGGTATAACACATCCGTTTAGATGACCCCCCTGTACTCTTCCAGGAAATGTCAGTTTGCTTTCAATAGGTGCTGATTGTCTCCAGAGACTGTGTTTAAAATGAGACCTGTCAATGATCTGCAGTGCTGTGTGCGTTTCTGTAGAGTTGTGTGTACTCATACCTGTTCATTCCCCCCCGAACAGACAAAGCTAAGGTGTCAAACTGCAGAGTCATTGTGCACTGCCTGGCTGGAATCTCGCGTTCAGCAACCATCGCCATTGCATACATCATGAAGACAATGGGCTTGTCATCAGACGATGCCTACAGGTACGCTTGCTCCTCCCATCCACCACCAGCTGAGCTAAGGTGTCAGCCCCAGTAAAAAGGCAACTCACTGTTGACAGAAAAACTAGACGATTTTCTCAACCCCCACCCCTCCAGTCGTGAGAAATGAAATTGTTAGATGGCTGCTAGGGAACAGAGCGCGCACAAAAGGCTTTGATTTGCCTGAACAACACTGGCACAGGATCATGTATTGTATCAGTAAAAACTAGTTCATCTGGGGTAATTTTGCCCTTAAAAAGTTCCTCAGTACTTCTCATGATTTCACACATAGTACTTGCACCATTTACAAGAGTTGCCTTAAAACCACTTTGCTGTGACTAATATTTTCCAACTTTTTTTCTCTCCTAACAGGTTTGTAAAGGACCGAAGACCGTCCATATCCCCCAACTTTAACTTCCTCGGTCAGCTGCTGGAGTTTGAGAAGGGCCTGCGATTACTCCAAGCTTTAACTTCAACCTCTGATGATAAGATCTCTGAAAACAACACCAAGCAAAGCTCAGAGGTTAATGGAGTCAACACAGGCTTCGAGATTAACGGTCTCCACAGCAACTATGACTCATCTGTGGCAGAGCCACACATCCCACCAGAACCCAAGCTACCGTCACCCACCTCCCTCCAGCAAGGCTTCAATGGCCTGCACCTCTCTGCAGAGAGGATCATGGACACTAACCGGCTCAAACGCTCCTTCTCCCTGGACATTAAGTCTGTCTACTCACCCAATAGTCCCCACTGCCCCAGCCTGGCACCCACACACTCTGAAGACGTCCCCAAGCTGTGCAAACTTGACAGCCCAGGAACAGGCACCTCCAATGGTGTCTGCTCCCAGTCTCCCGTCCTAGACAGCCCCAGCTCCTCTGATTCACCATTCCCCTCACCAGGCAGTGGGGGCAGCATCGGAGGTTTGGGGCTCGGAGGAAGTGAAGGAGTCCATAGGTCTAGTTCTTCCTCATCCAGACCCAGGAGAAAACCCAAGCACAGCTCCAGCAGTTCACCGGTCCACCCCCATCCACACCAACCTCCACAGTCCCTCTGCTTGTCGCTGGACCACAAGAGCCCCAGCCTGGACGAGAACCTAAAGGGCTCCCTGCTTCTCTCACTACCGTCCCTGCCCACCGTGGGGTCCGGGGCCATGTGGACCAAACACAGAGACACTGTCCAGGCCACCACTCCTGTCACACCCGTCACCCCCACCACAGATGCCCCCTGGCACTTTGGGGCAGAGGAGGGCGGTGAGAGAGGGATGGAGCTGGGCGGAGGAGGGGACGGAGGGGGAGAGGAGTCCTCGGTGAGATTTGGGAGCAGCTCGGCGTATGTGGCGTTTGGGTGCAGTGAAGGTGTGCGGTTACGAGACAAATCCCAGAGGGAGAAGCCCTCGATGCCACAGATGCAGAGAGACCACCGGGACTCCACGTCATCGTCCACAGTATCCATGTCCAACAGCTCCAACAACAGCGGGACTGCGTCAGAGAAGCAGTTCAAGCGGCGCAGCTGCCAGATGGAGTTTGAGGAGGGCATCGCTGAGACACGGTCTCGAGAAGAACTGGGGAAGATCGGGAAGCAGTCGAGCTTCTCTGGGAGCATGGAAATTATCGAGGTATCCTGACAGATAATGGACATGATCAGAGCTGTCCCTTGGGGGCAAAAATGGACCTGTTTAGAAGAGGACATATGAGGAGAAGCAGAAGAGGGTTTTTTTGTGCCCCCCTCACAGACAGTGTTAAAGACTCCAACTGAGAGAAGGACAAATAGATGCAGGGAGAGAGTTAATGTGAAAAGGTTAGCAAGCGAACTAGCCTTCACACCTGGACAGACAGAGCCCGAGATGTGGTGCTTAGAAGACCATAACCATCCTGAACTTTCATACGAATCTGAAGAAAAGTCTAGGGGAGGGTGGGCTACAGGGGGGTAAACTGAAGGTACTGAAACTCTTAATGTTTCTGAGCTCTGTCACAGATGAAAAGAAACGACCCAGGCCAAGTTGCATCCTTATTATATAGAATACCCCTATTTTGACAGAGATCGGACACAAACTGCTTGCCTGTGGTCAAATGTAGTGTGCTTCAGTGGGTGTATAGCTTGTGATTTGAACCAAGCCCTATGTTTCCTCCCAAAGCTTCACCCCAGTGTCAGAAAGCCTCAGAACCTCGCACGGCAACGTTCCCACTCCCAACCCTTCCTTTCCAGGTGGCTCTGCCTGCTACAGACTCTGCATTACAACATCAACAACGATAACAGACTCCTTTACTGCAGCGTCTCCTCACATCACTCACAGCACAAGGCAGAGAGATCCCAAGGACTTAATCTAAAGGCGGTACTGCATCCAAACAATGAAGGATCCTCAGCATTTTGTTGATGAAAAGACTTTGAGTTGAAGACTCTTAGTGATGGGCAGTCTGCCTCCACCCCCTCACCCCCACCCCTCCAAAGCACAGTGTGTCTTTCCTGACTTTGGCTCCCTTGTTTCCAGTGTTAACAGCATGATGGGACTGAGGTTTCGGGATGGTGATGAGGGTTCATTTTAATAGCCCTTCAGCTCCTTTATAGACCCCCAACCCCCTCCCACGGCTCCCAGTCACCACTGAGCATGCACCAGAAAGGCTGACTACAGACAGACAAATACTATATATACAATATGAATATATATAGCAATTTTAATGGACTTCTAATGGACTTTTTTGTTCAGTTATAGTTTTAATTTATTGTACTGGTTCATTCTGGTAATGAGAAATAATATAATGTTTTGTGGATTTATTTCTTTTCTTCTTTTGTTGAATTATTATTATTATTATTTGCTGTATGGTATTTATGAACACACACTCATACAAATACACACATTCAACAAATTCAAACGAGCAATATGTGCTGTTCCTTCTTTGGGGAGAGTGATGTATGACTTTGAAATGCACTTTTCTGCTTTCTGATTAACAGTTTCGATTTCCATCCACACCCTGGCAACATGATACTCAGAAAGCCAAGTGTTGAGTTTTGATAATGCAAATATAGAGCCTCTGTTTGGTGTTAGGAGGATGGTACAGACATCCTACTAGTGAGATCTATAAGAACAGGGTCTCTGTTCTGGCTCAACTGTAGTGTGAATTCATGGGTTTATCACAATTGAGGGCTCAAGCGTTGACTAAAAAGACTGTTTTTTTTTTTTTTGACTGTGTGCAGACGAGGACAGAGTAGCCACACACTCTCTGATCACTCATATACAGTTAAACATGTTCTGCCAGTTTCATGAGGGCTTGCATAACAACAACTATATGCAAAAACACACACACACACTCTTTCACGAGATTTAATTGCACCGAGTGTCCTCTCCGAGCCAGCACCAGTACATCGGTCATCATCATAGCATGTCCCACCAAAGCTGAAACCAACACACACACACACACACACACACACACACACACACTCATACTGTATGCACTTACACTTATGTTCACACATGTAAAGCAAAGGCCCGACACACACCCTTTTGTTCATTCTCAGGGGATCTTTCAGTGAGCCAAGCCCGGCACAGGGTACACAGCTGCTGGTACATCAGCACAATGCATGTCCGTAAAGCTCCCTCGCTTTCTCTCCTTCTCTTTAATTTTTTCTTATTTCTTATTTCTTATTTTCCAAAGCTTTGATAAAAAAAAACAAAAAAAACAGCATAACAAAATGGAAAGGAAAAAATTAGGATCTTCATATCCTGAGGTGAAAGAAATGAAAAACTTTGCTCTCCTGGTGCGAGATGATTATTTATTTATAATGTAAAATGTGTTTATTTTTCCTTTGACCCTTGATTAGCTTTTCTCTCTGGCGATCTCTGACCTTTGACCTTGTGCTGCTGCAGCTACAGTAAGTTCAGATAGATTCCTATGTTCCCTCGAGGCTCAAGTAACCTCTCCTCACCCTTCTCCCTATATTTTTAAGAAATGTTGTTAGAATTATTTATGACATGTAACAAAGATGATGCAGGCTGTCCCATTTGCTAAAATTGTTGTTATTGAATTATTATTATTATTATTATTATTATTATTATTATTATTATTATTATTATTATTATTATTATTATTATGTTGTGTAAATAGCAACGCATCTAAGAACACTGATTAATTTAGATGAGTTTTTAAAAGAAAATCCTGATACCTTAGGCTGCTTGATGCAAAAATACCTCAGGTTCTATTGAAAGGCTTTTCCTTCCCCTGTACATGTTTTGTGAAAATGAGACAAAAATACAGACATGACAAAATACAACCTTCTCTCTGCTTCTTCTTCTTCTTGTGTGCTTGCATGGGGGCTGAATAGGGATGGGAAGGGAATTCCACCCAACGGATGAACAACACATTACGACATCCGGAGTCCTGGAGCCTTGCTATTGATTTTGTGTTTAACAAACTCCACTCTAACCGCACAACACAGCTTTATTGATTTTTTTGCCACATGCTTCCTTATGCTGATGGGATGGTGAATTATTTAATATAGAAGATGCATTCAGAAAATTACTTTCTAGAAAGACATGCCCACCTTATTATGAAATTTACTTCAAATTATTGCCTATGATGTAAGGTTGGAAGACAATTCAGCACAAATGTGAACAGTACAAAGAGTACAAATGTAAAAATAAAAGCCCTGCATTCAAAATGCTGCTTTTCTGAATGTAATTAAAAATTAAGCTACTACAAGGAGAAGACAGCAACAGTTAGCTTGCAACAAAAACAAAATCCCCGTCACCTCTAAAGTTCACTAATAACCACATTACATGGCTTTTGGTTAATCAAAAATCAAAGTGTAAAAAAATAAAAGCTATGATTTTAGTGAGGGTTGTACAGAGCCAGATTACCTGTTTCCTCCTTAGTGTTTAAACTAAGCTAAGCTAACCTGCTGCTGGCTCTAGCTTCATATTTAGCATAGATCAACCTTTTATTGAACTCAGCGAGAAAGCAAATATGCATGTTTCCTAAAAAAGTACAATATTTTTCTCTGAAAAGTAAAAGGAGTCCATGTACAAAGTAGCAGTAAACGAAAAGCACCTCAAAATCGTCTTCTTCGCTCTCAACGCAACATTCATTAGCTGCATTAACACGTGTGTGCGTCAGTTGCAGGGTCACTGAAAAAAATTTCTACAGAAAAGTGAATGTTGGCTGTTAATCGTGATTCAAAAACAACTTCAAAAGAGAAATTCAAAGGTTTATCACAATGTTAGCACAGTAGCTAACAGGAAATATTCCAGTACACACAAGTTGGTTACTTTTCTGTGTAAAAGTGTTACAGTACCAGGGGAGATAGAGAAAACCTGAGGTACACTCTCACAGGAGACATTATGGAAGAATATAGATATGTAATTGTCTGAGAATAGGGAAGGGACCTGTTAAACCACGCCTCTGACGAACGTCATCCTGTTGTTCCCTGTCTTCTTTCAGATTGACTCATTATCCCTCTGCTTCCTCTTTACTCCCAGCTCACACACACACACACACACACACACACGACTGGTTTTCAGGTCGTCACCCCCTTGGTTTCCCCGCTCCACCTCTTCCTTATCCAACTGTGTCTGTGGGCACAAGAGTGGGAGGGCGGCTGGTGAGGGTGCGGTGTTTGCCAGTGATGTGATGTGTTTGAACAGTGCTTACCTCCAGGGGATGAGAGAATGAGATGAGGTCGTGGTGTGTGTGTGTGTGTGTGTGCGTGTGTGTGTGTGTGTGTGTTTGTGTGAGAAAGACAAAGACAAAGAGAGGTATTTGCCTCCAGAGGACACAGTGTACACCGATATTACAAAAAAACAGCCTCCAAATCCAGTGGGGGGCCAATTCATCGAGTCCCCTCAATGGGGGCTTGACTACAAAGGCAGTTTTGGTTTCATGATGTCATGGTGGAATTTCACCTCATGCAATCAAACAACGTCTCTCTGCAATCAAATCATCACTCCTGAAGCCCCACCAATTGGTTTAATCCAGCCACAACAACCAGTGTGTTGTTCTGGGACTGACGGGTGACGTAAGGAGGAGCAGCAAAAAAAAAAAAAAAAAAAAAAAACCAGACACCCACACACACACACACACACACACACATACACATGCAAAACCAGATGGCCCTTGGCCTTTTTCAGTGAGCACAATACTGTCTTAATGAGCGTTTCACTGAGTCCAATAGGAGACAGGCAGAGGTAATGGCATTACCAGCATCTCCAGCTGAGTCCCTCTGCTGTTCATGTGTGTGTGTCTTTATTTTATGGCCATCATGGGAATTCTCCCTGACAAGACCACCACAGTAATGGGATACATTGCAAATCCCACTTTCTCACTTTCATTCTCTTTATAATGAACGGCCTATCCCGCATGTTGGTGTGTGTATTTATCACCTGGATCATAACGGATAATCCTACCACAATATGCTTCCTCTGTATATGTGTGTGTGTGTGTGTGTGTGTGTGTGTGTGTGTGTTTGTGTGTGTGTGTGTGTTTTTCAAGGTGCCCTCAGCTTGTATTATATGGATCTGCATCTCGGGTAACCTGCCCGTCTACAGTCTCCCCTCCACTGTGCTGAAGTCTGCATTTCTCTGCAGGTTTCCTGTTGCCAATGTACTGCACTCCTTCGAATAGCTTTCCAATGCAATGTTTCATCTGTTTTTTTTTTTTTTTTAGTTTTTATTTTTAACTTCTTTACTTCCCATGCTGTTTTTTTTTTTACTAAAACAAATACATATGGGAAAGTCAAGGCCTCTCAGTCAGCACGAAAGAACACAAATGTGTGCGTGTGGATACAAAGAAAGTCTGTGTGTGTGTGTGTGTGTGTGTGTGTGTGTCCAAATATGGGATACATTTCTATGTGTGCATGTGTTTTTTTATGCATGCATATGAGATGTTTATTATGTACGTGTATGTGTATTTCTGTAATGCATGTACAGATAGGTGAGGAAGGAAAAAACAGCTGTCTTGTGCACGCCTTGGCATACATGTAGATTGTGCAAGTCAGCATGAGTTGTCTGGTAAATACACAGCAAAAAACAGGCACTGATCATGGCAGTGAAATATTTTGAAGAGACAATGCCCGCCTACTGAGCTCCAGTGATTTACTGTACACAATGAGTACATGAGCACACCCCAAAACCCAAGAGTTACCTGGACATTAGTGCACATGTAAATGTGGTCATCCATGTGTAAAAGTCATTCATCCAAAAAATATTCCTTATAGATTTTTTGATGGTGGTGGAGAGCGTCATAGGTCTGCAGCTGCCTTTGTTATGTTTCTCCACTCTGTTCCCCTTTAATTTGTCACCTGTGTGTATGCTCTGTATGTGCCTGTGTGTATGTGTGTGTACAAATGTGGCATACACGAGTTTATATGTATGCTTGTGTTTCCACGTGGATACAGGCTGTTTACATGCTCGTGTATATGAAGTTTTGTATACATGACTGAATGGTCACTGTATGACAGTAAAGCTCATGTCAGTTGAACTGAATTTCTGACACATTTGTGTATGCATGAATGTGTGTTGCAAATGTGTGAGTGTGCGTGTGTGAGTGTATCCTCCCTCTCATGGTGGCTGATGGGTACCAGACACATCCATGCTGAGGGTCTGCCTGGCGCCTGGTCCCAGGCCTTCTATATGGAAACAGTTAGGAACCGTTACGTCAGCAGGCTACGGCACTCTCCGCTTTTCCACTTGCACACACATCAAGTGCACTCACACATACACACACACATAGACACACATGCACACACACATATTTTTCACAGAACATGCCTACTTTTTCTTCCTCTCTTTCTCTTCTCTGTGTTGCGCCTTTTCACACACCTTCATCCCAAACACACACTCATTACACACGTTCACTGCTCGAAAGTTGCGTCAGCACAGCATTCCACACTTTTCCACGCGTCACCAACGATGACTGACTCCAAACAGCATTTCTTGCCCTTTTTTTTCCATGGAAAACTCTTGTCCTTATATAACCCTGTAGTCTGGCAGCCTGCTCGTCCTACTATTTCTCCCTGTCTGTCTCCCTCTCTCTAACCTCTCTCTCATCCCTATCCATCTCTCACGCAAGTGGGCAAAAAGTCGAGCTCTGTGGGCTGAGAGGCCGGGCAGCCTCTGGTAGTTCCCCTTTCCTCCACGCCAGGCTGAAAAAGAGCCTTGGTACAAACATATGTGTCCAATATTCTCTTCCTGCTGCTGCCCTCATGCAGTCATAAGCACATTCATGACTGTCTTCATTTCAACATGAATTACTACTCACCGCAGTGAAATGAGCTAAATAAATGGACGCAGGGAGATCATTAGTGCAGCAACAGGCAGGAGTATGTGCCTATGTGTGTGTGTCTGTGAGGCCTGTGGTGAGGAGGAATCCCTGGCTGGCTCCGAGGCTCAGCAGGCCTCAGGTAATCCAGTTTAATGCAGTTAGCGTTGTCATGGCCACCTGTGTGTTACACACCGCAACGTTACAGCAAGACAAGAGGGGGTGTCTAGACTGGCAAATCACTGGAAAACAAAGAAAGGCTTCGAGGGGCATGCTGTGCTGTCTGGAGCCTTTGATATGAACAACAACAGAAGTGTTCACAGAAATGGGTCATAGTAGCAATTAGAGATCCCTGGTTGATTTTCATAAAACCACAAAGACAGGTTCATTATAATTTCCATATATAAAGGTGATGGAGCGCAGAGAGGTTTGACATGAGCACAGAGCAGCACCAGAGAGCAGACAGACAGGCGTTCTGATTACTCAGGCAGGTGTTGCGTAACTGACTGCTGCCACCTACTGCTGGCTCCCAGTCAAACTCAGCTCCGGTTTGTCCCCCCAACAGGAAGGTGAGAGGTGATCAATACTTTTGTTCCACATGTCAAGCCAGCAGCAGATTGAATGAGCGTCAGTCCATCGGTGCTCAGGTTTCGCTTAGCTTCTGTTTTCAGGAATGAAATGAAGTGAATGGACAAAAAGAAAGACAGAGAAAGTATTTCCTCTCTGTTCCCTGTATGTATGAGTGAGGCACAGCCCCTTCACTGTCAGTGAGTGTGTGCATGTGTGTGTATGTATGGCCAAAGTGCTGACTGAAGCAGCTGTTGGTGCTGACATCTGTCTCTGTCTTTCTAACGGTGGAACAAACTGCAACCCTCTCTCTCTCTCTCTCTCTCCCAGTGTCAGCCCCATCAGCACTCTCTGCTCAGGTCCAAACCCCATCAATGCATCAACACTCTCCCTCTCACACACACACACACACACACACACACACACACACACACACACACACACACACACACACACACACAGACACATACACACACACTCTTCCTGCAACACAGCAACACACAGCAGCACATATCCCATATCTCAGCGTCTGCACCTCTAAAAACCACATCCCGGACCACCACCGAAGAAGACAGTGCTTCAGGTGGATATGGCACCACTGACAGAAGGTCAGACACTGCCTCACCAGACCCACGACCATAATCATAGGTCTGGTAGTGACACATACATAAGTGTTAATAGTTTCCCCTCAGGTTGCAGAGAAAAGTACAGAGTTTTCACTTCCCTAACTATTGCTCGTTTAATACTTTCCCTTCTCTTAAATTGAAGGTGATCCATTGGAATGATCAGCTTTGGGCTTTTTAAAACATGTTGTGGAGCTGTACCCAACACGTTGAATAGAGTAACCAACCTATTTTTGTCTGTATTCGGGGGTTTAGTGATAAAAGTTTGTCATAATTTTTCTTTACATTTTTGCTTCCAACAAACCTCAGCACCTCAGGTAAAAGATTTTTCATTTGACCTTATATCCCAATGAAACTTGATATAGATAAAGTTTGCTACTAACTACTTTAGCTATTGTGACTTTCAATTGTTATCTTTACCTATCAAATCTGATAACATCTCCCTTAGCTGTCTACACATCACATCTTTATGATTTTTTTCTCTAATATATGGCTGATAGTATATGTTTTGACAGTTTTTACTCGTGTCCCCTGAAAAATGATATATATAACCAGTCACATGTGTTATATACTTTACATATCTCACCATGCCAATCTTTAAACTTATGTTGTGTTTAAAGTTCACTAAAAGTACTTAGCAAAATGGAAAATATATATTTATTCAAGAATTTATTGGTATTTTGTGATTATTAAATGATCTTATTAATCTTTATAAGTTATGAAGGTAAAATGCTTTAATATCTTCCCACAGATGTATCTGCAAAACAAAAATCCATTTCCACTGTTAGCGCTGTCGTTTGTGGAAGACATGTTGACTTGTATGTTGCTAAGACAAAGGCTGAACCTCTCACACAGCAGACTGCTTGCTGCTGACACACAGTGTCTGTGGCTGCTTCTCTGTTATCATTCCTCCTCTCTCTGCCTATGACCTCACAGCCACATGCAAGCTATTTCTGTTGAGTTGCTTCTGGCTGAAAATGACTTCATGTCTGATTTACTTGAAACATTGAGGGGGGTGAGGTGGGTGGGTGGGTGGTGGGGGTGGGGGGGTATATCACTGTGTTCACGGAAAATTGACTGCATTAAAACAGCATGCTTTAACTGTTCAGTAGACTGGTTCGTATGGGTTTGATGCACCAGAGGCAAGACTGTGCACCATGTGCTGCACCTCTTCTCCCAAATGGTTCTCAGTGCCTGTGGTCAGCCAATCATTTTGGTTTCACTTCTCCCTTTTTCTTCAGTCTGCTTCACCTCCTCTCAGTTGCCCCCCTTCTCTCCTTTTCACCCCACAGCTTCCCATCCTTCCTCATAACAACAACACCCAATTTAACCTCCGTCTGCAGTTTCAAACCCATCCCCTTCTTTCCTCCACCTCTGTCTTTCTTTCTATGACTGGATTGCTGGAGTCAGGTACGTCTGCAGACATGAGTAATGTGGCTAAGACTGACTCATACACCAAGACATCAGCCGTCAGTGTGGAGCCAGCAATGACACAAACACACACACACACACACACACATTATATACTGAATCGAAACACACAGGCAGACAGACTTGGCGGTGCCGACAATATGAAACCCAGTCATGCAAGTGGCCATTATCATCACCTTATATTATGTGATCATTATTGATAAACTGAAAATGAACCAATCAGTGATGAGATCAGACTGTTAACAGTAAACATGTCTATGAGACAACACACACACACACACACACACACACACACAATGTCTACAAAGTGCATGATGAGAACATTCAGCATGATGAATTAACAGTTGACTAATAAAAAGGTTTTGTGTTTTATATTTGAAGAAAACTACTGTGTGTCTACAGTTCAGCTGTTAGTAATTCATAGACATGATGTTTTTGATTATTATTATTATTATTGTTGTTATCTAGTCTTAACTATCAATGAAGTAATTGTTGATCTTGAGCTTTGTTTTCAGGATATGTGTGTTTTTTAAAAAAAAAATCCCATCCAGTGTCTTTTTGAAACAAACATTAATCAGATTTTGGAAGCAAATGCCTCCAATCAAAACATAGTTGTAATTTTATGAGGTCATAAAAATTGTCCTTATAAAGCTACAAGACAAATATCACTTTAAGTTGTTGTGCAATCTATGTAAAAATGCAAACACACACACACACACACACACACGCACACACACGCACACACATACACACATACACATGCGCACACACTACTCACTGCATCTATTAAGCATTTATTATTCATGCAAGAGTAATGTGAGGTGTCTCCGTTTTAATGCCTCCTAATGGCTTTTTGAGTTACCGCTGCCAGCTATGAATAAATCATATCAGTCACGCTGCAGCCAATACCTCACTCACCCTGGCAGCACTGAGCTGATCTATAGGTATGTGGTGTATGTGTGTGTGTGTGGTGTATGTGTGTGTGTGTGTGTGTGTGTGTTGTGTACTTTGTTTTCATATTATGTCTAATCTCTTTCTGATCTGGGGTTAGATAAAGAAAAAGCCTTTTTTTTCTTATCTTTATAACACAACAGATGTGTGAAGTGTATGTGAGTGACTGTGTGTGTCACAGTGACAGCTATGCTGCCATTACCTCAGCAGGTTGAAAGTCACTCTCCATACAAACACTGGAGCACAGAGATAGTGGCTTGATGGACATAATTACCTGTCATACATGTGAACATACTGCAGATATATACAGTGTGTAATGCATGTACACATGATAAAGGTCACACACTTCTCTTGTGTTCTATCGGACTTTTTCACAGAGGATATTTTGGCACTCGGGACAATGGCCTTGCAACAATAGGCTTATAATGTGAGACTGTGTTATATTTTACAGCAGACATTTTGACCCTCCCTAATGTGTGTATGCTGTTATAGGGATCTCTTGGAATACACTGTGCTTTCCCCATAACTTCTGTACATGAAACACAGTCTATAACAACACAACAAACATTGTCCAGTTCAATCAACTTCCTTGCCGTCTCCTCCAAATTTGAACCCAATAAGCTTGACAGTGATGGCATTTTAACAGAATGCTGTCAGATTGCATAGTTGTTTTTATTGCATCCACTGCTGGTATCTCTCAGGTTAGGTATGATACCGCATGAATGGACGCAGATCTGTCTCATGCACTGCGCTGGCTGGGATGATGTGAAATGGGAACATATCGACCCCTGGGTGGCTCAGTATTGACGAGCGGATGGATTTCAGGAAGTGACCTTGGCTAACTCAGACGAGCACCTGACCAGAGCTCAGCTCGTTTTCCCACAGAGCTCATCTCTGGCACCGGTGCTGACAACAGACTGTGGGTTTATATCCTTGTGAGAGGTAAACATCGTTCACTGGACGGATCTTAGGTCACTGCAGGATGACAGGCACATGCACAAACACTGTCATGAATTTGCTGATGGGAGTGCATTGTAAAGTGTTGGTGTCATGAAAAGTTCATGGAGAGGATGGAGGATGGGGAGACAGACTTTTTCACAGCACACATTTTGTCTGTAGGGAAAGCACAAGTGTCACTAATGACATTAACAATAGCTCGGTTCTTTTGGGGCGCCCCAGTGAGTTCTGACAGAGAGCCAGCATGCATCATACCTGGACCCTAAAACTGAAGCTAAATGTTAAATGGACCTGAGCCATCATTAATTCTCTTATTTACACCTGAGTGTTTCCTGCTGTCACATGTCAAAATGTCTTCAGTGAAGAACACTAAAGATTGTTTTTGTCTTGATTTTTTAACATCACAATTAAACCCGATTAAATGAAGGTGAATGGAATTTTGTTTGTATCTTTTGAGAAACTGAAATGTTGATGTGGAAATGTTGATGCTAAATAAGAATCTATTAACAATTTATTGATTACAATTTGGATAAACCAATCCATTAATTATTGATTCAGAGACATTGCTGGCATGAAAATGGTAACAACACAAGTTGTTGAGAGGCCTATTAAAAATCTGCGTGTGTATGGAAGTTCTCCACATAATTTCAACATGTATGTAGTTTAACTGTAGTCTGATTTTAATTCAGACATATGAGAATGATTCTAATCAGCTCCACACTACATAAAGTGCAGATTTCAAACTGAAATGAGGGGAAAAAGCTGGTCTCAGATCTGAGTTTAGGTGTCAGTACTAGTATCAGAAAAAAAGTGGTAATTCTGAATCTCTAACTGACTTTTCCGGTGTTTTACTTTCACTTTTGTCAATAAATATTGGCACTGACTGTACAGCTCAGACCAAAGGTCAGTGTAGTATCTGCACAGGTCTGGTGTCAACAATCATCCCACACTGCCCCTGTGTGGCTGATAATGGCATTACACCAGGTTTGACCACTCTGTCAGCCTCCTGTCAATCATCACTGTAACTCCGCCTCTCTGTGAACTGATTGGAGGACAGCAGGGCGCTGGAGTGTCAACGAGCCAATCATGTGGCTCTGCCTCCTGTTAACAGGGCTCCTATTCTGAATGCCCTCTCCGTGCCTGTGTGCTACTGTTATTTATAGAAGCCTAGAGATGCACAGTGGAGCATGGAAGAGGAAGAAAAGGGGGAGGAAGTAAAGAGAGGGTGAGACAGAAAATGAAGAAGGAAGAGAGGAATCTTGGGAGTTGATGACGACCATATGTCTTGCTCTAATGGTCTCTCAGAGAGACGGACAGGAGTGGACCAGTCATTTTTGTAGGGCACAATACATATTAATCCCATCTTCACAAACTGCATCTGCCTGATTGATGGTTTTCTTAAAGAGGAAAATGGGTGAAAAAGAGCAGGGAGTGGAAGACGGGATAGAGCTATTAAAAGCTACTGTGTATAGAGTGAATGAGCAAGGGTTGAGGTTAAGGCAGGGGTACATGAGGAGTTATGTGATTAAATATAGAACCCCCAACTGGAAAACAAAGGGCTAATGATGAAGACCACTGCAGTTATCAAATCACAATTTCTATTTTCTAAATTATAAAAAAACAGTAGGGCCACAACTAACACCTACTTCCATGATCAATTATCCTGTCAATTATGTTTTCGACTCATTGCTCAATGAGAATGACTCAACAGAATGTCAGAAAATTGTGAAAAATGCCCATCACAATTTGTCACCTGGTCACTTCAAGGTGTTTTCAAATGTCCTGTTTACTTCGACCAACAATCCACAGCTTAAGCATTTTCAATTTAAAATGATGTATAACAGTACAAAAGCAAATCCTCATTTTTGAGAAGCAGTTTTGCTCAATAAATACGATTAACAATTAACTGCTTATGGAAATAGTTGGTGATTAATTTTTTCTTTATCAAATAATCAACTCGTTTAGCACTACTTTTTTTGTGGCTGATCAAGTGGCATAAAAACAGCAAGGCAGATGAACTACCTGAAGGTTCACGGACTGCAGATCAAGTGTCATGATTTTGGATCGCTGAAATTTTAATCTACCTTAACTGATCAAATGTCATCTTGTCTGGGTCAATGAAGAGTAGAATGGCAGGCAGGTCACAATTTAACTAGAGGAATTGTGCAATAGAACAAATTAGTTAAACATAAAACACAGTTCTGTCTGAGGACAGTCAGTTTCTGAGAACAAGTATAACAATAGCTGACACAGTATAATAATTTAGCCACTGATATATTGTTCATTACTGTAAGTGCTGTCCCTGCACAGGTTCACAGAGAGGGGTCGATGCACAGGACTGCCTTTCTGTTGAGACTTATGGCCACCAATGACATTTCTCTGGGTTTCATTTGAAGGGTTATTTCTGTTCTATGTGTGGATGGTGGGAATTACAGAAGGCTAAAATAACTGTTGGGCCCTGGGTCATAAATTTGCCATACGGCTTCTATTGACCTCCCCTCTCATCAACTAGTACTCCTGTACTGGGATGATACCACCTGGCCCAAAGGTTTCCCTATTGTACTATGTAAACTCAAACAATAAGTCTCTGAAGACTAGATTTTTACACATGGCGCAAATCCCTATAACATTTGCAATTAATCAAATTACAAACACCCACTGAAAATGCAGTAAACCCGGGCCTCTGTGGGTTTGGTAACCTGAAGCTGCTGCCCACAAATTTTAGCACCAAAACCAAAATTGGTATGTGTGAAAACAATAATCAGTCAGAGGGAGCTGTCCTTTCATACAAACACCACCAAACATTCTATAAAAAAAAAAAGATTAAAGGAGTGACAGCAAAGCTATTAGGTTATTTAGTTATTTGAAAGGTTTTCTTATGACAGGTTTCCAAATGTTTGGCTTGTGTCCCCTTTAAATGAAGCAGTTTCTATTTGTGAGCCCTCATCATAAGTTATAGCCTCATTGTGGCCATGTTATGAAATATTTTTTTCCTTCTTGGATTTGTCTAATTTGAAGGATTTTTAGGTGAATGCATGTGGGATTTCACAAACATTTGATCAACCCCTAACTAATGTGACTAATGTGTTGCAATCAAACTTGGTTGCATGACAACAGCAGATGTGATCATATTCATTAAAGTGTTTTGGTTGTGGATGTCTACATATGGCGTTGACACTGACTTTATCTTTTTACCTGAACTGCTAACTACATATCCCATTGCTTCCATGTCCATAGCCCTGCGTGACACGCATGTTACGCATAGGAGAGACAGAGTGGGTCGGGTCTGTGTTTACTTCCGGACTCCGATTTAGACTTCGCTCAGAGAGCAGCAGCTCCAGTGGAGGTTCAGGCTGTCAGCTAGCACGGTAGCCATACAAGGCTTCATGACAGAGGTTACAGGGTTGCCCAGCGGCACCCCAACAGACGAGCCTCACTCGGCGCCACTGCACATCGGACACCGCGACTCCGGGCGGACCCGCACCGCTGCCCCCGCTCTCCTCCGCTCGCCTCCGTGCTCAAAGTCACTCAATGCTGCGTTCCCGCTACCAGCTAACAGACTGATCTGACTGTGTTCCTGCCACTTCATGATCCGAGCTAGCTGGGGATCAAAACAAGGACAATCGCTCAAAGTTTAAGCGCTGTTTGTATTTCACCGCCCGGGATCAAGCAACTGGGAGAGACGCGGGCCCCGGGGACAGCGACGGGACTCGGGGGCCAGGCAGCCAGGGCAGCGAGGGTGGTGGCTGGATAGACTAGGGGGTCGCCTCCAGCTCCTGGTGGATTTATCCCCTGCCAGCTAACGTTAGCTCAGCTAGCTACAAACAGCACCATGGACTGGTTAATGGGGTGAGTACAGACAGCTAACTTGCCGAGCTAGCTTGCTCTCCTCTGACAGGTCAACTGCGCAGTCTTTCTGATGCTGGCTGCAAATCCACCGCTCAGTGGCTGACACCGCCAGGGTCAGCATTAGACAGGTGCACTGTCGTGCTGAACACTGTGCATTTTCCACTTTAACGCGTTAAGCTGGCTCTAAGCAGGTAGCATGTTGCCAGCGTAGCTTAGCTCTGCGATGCTAGCTTGGTAGCAAAGCTGGCAACGGTCTCATCCTGCAACGGTAAACCGACCTAATGTTACCCAGGGCCAGGTGGTATTTTTGGGCATCTCTGTGTCCTGCAGCTAACTATCCAACGATGGTAGTGCCCAGATTAGGTAGTGGGAATATCTCTGTACAGGGAGTTTATTTATAGGAATGGTGAACACAGCAAATGAGCTAACGTTAGCTGCCTGTCAGTCTGGCTAACGCGGCTGTGCCCGGTTTTAGTTTATTTCCTGTGCAAGGTGCGCCGGTCTGCGGGACTACCGTTAGCAGTAATGCTAACCCTGTGCCACCTTTGGGACACGCAGAGGCTCCGGTGTCAGCGAGCTCACTGATGGAGAGTAGACCTGTTATACCTGTGAGATGGATACCCAGCAAACATTATGCAGATGTTGGATGACTGCAGTGTGTAATTTAACAGAAGCCCAAGGTTTCCACCTTAAACCCAGTTTAAGGTGATTGATAAGCTTTGTGAAAATCTCGCCTTGATGTAGCACGTGACACCCGGCAGAAGCTTATGATTCTGTTTTGTCACTTTATTTTTAGCTTGGTATTGTCCACGCCATGAGTTTGGTGGTCAGTACTAATGGATAAGATGGATGTCTCAGTATGACACCTGCTATAAAGGTTATATAGGATCATTGTATTCAGGATTAAGCTATGACATCAGTGTACATGATAGAGTAGTATCCCAAAGCCTACTAGCCCAGTCTGCTGTCAAAGAACTGACATATGTTATCTTGCATTTACTTACCTATTTGCTATGCAAAGTTAAAGGCACTAGATTGTCTGTTCAGAACGTAAGTCATATTTGACTGTAAGGAAGGAGGGACTGACTGAAGTCACAGTCCAAGGTGTGTTTTCATGCACATAGCTAAGCTTTAATTTCATTCTGTGAATGTGGGTTCAGATATCTTTCCAAAGAGGACAACCACAGGTCTTTGGCATATCACACAAGGTTTGGACTTGCACAGTAAGGTGTGCCTCTGTGAGGTTATTCTTTTTTTTTCTTGACTGCTTATCAGGTAGCACTTTACAAGCAGATCAGGGTTGAGGAAGGGTGGAGGCCTGTTTTCAGGGGTGTTTCTTCACATTGTGACATTTTGGCTTAGAGATAGCAAAGTAGCCCCTTGCTTACCCCCTTCAACCAGAATACCAGCCAGCTGCCACCACTGATTACTAAATGTTACCTCTGCCACGGAGGTTCTGTTTTTGGTCCCACTGGCTGGTCTTTCTGAATAGCAGGATGTTCGAGAAACTACTTTACAAACTTCAGTGAAGGTTGATTAGTTTTTCACTCATAGTTACTGAAGTGCAAAGCATGAACACCTTTGAGTGTTTGGTTCAACACTTGGTCTTGCTCATCTTTATCCTCACAGACGTTCCACCATTTTTACAAGGCAGCCTTTTCCTTCAAATACCATCCAATCTTTATAAATAAGATATTTAAATGTCCCTGCAAAAAAGTTAGTGTGTTTTTGGTATTTCATGCAGTTTTTCTATGCATAAAATAAGAGAATTCTGCAGGTTTGTGAGACATGTTGCCTCTGAATGCTCTCTTGTTTTTATTTTAGTTTTTATTTTCCTCATGTTTTTTCCCCTCCTGCTGACACTTGTTTTCCTGGTTTTGCAAACTGGTTCTTGCATTGACTTGTCTCAAGTTGCATCAGTCCTCTCAATTGTAAATGTGATTAATAGATCTCAACCTCCTTTTCCATTTTCTCTGAGTCATTGACATGAAATAATAATAGTTTCTTCGCCCCGACAGTTGGTGCTGTCAGACAAAAACTGGTTTGCTCAGTGATCTGTTAGGAATTCAAGAGCAACACCCAGTTACGTCTTGGTGTTAGAGGAGGTGAGGAAAGTGAAGAACCATGTATGAGTAAAAGAGGAGACCGCTGCCTGCCTGTGCTTGCTAACAGCTGGGATTATCATGATTGTTACTTAATGTAGTTGATATTAATTCACATTCACCATCTTAGGAAAATTGTTTTAATTTTTAATTTTAAGTTTTAATTATCTTTTTTTTTATGGAGTGACAGAGAAAAAAAGTCATGTTTATTCATGTCAAGCAAAGTAGGGTACCTCCAGTGTGTCATTAATGTCAAGTTTGTCTATTAAACTGTTGTGCTTTATACCCACTGATGGCATTTGGGCGTGCTGAGAGTTTGTGTTTACCTGCATGTTATAAGAGCACGTTGTCTACTGTGTATATATGGGTAAGGTGGGTATGTGAGCTGAATGCATTGGGAGCGAACAGGCATGCGTCCAGTGTGCGTCACTGACAGAGTGGAGGCCATGAATGAGTTAACCAAGCGTGTAATCACTCTGAATACAGACCCAGGGTGAAGGACGCCACAGCCAGGACTGATGGAAGGAGGAAAAGAGGAGAGAAAAGAGAGAGAGAGAGAGGGCTCATGGATGATGGAAGAAAGAGATGGCATGGCGAAAGCAGCTGATTTGGGGAGAAGCGTGCAGATGCAGAGAGAGGGATAGGATGGAGCCTGATGATTGAGAGAGGAAAGACTAATGAGGGAAAGGCAGGGTGATCTAAAGGGATAGAGGAATGGGATATAGTATGACCAGTGGATGGAAAAGGAGGGAAGGATGGAGGGAGGGGATATGAATGGTTGGTTAGAGAGAAAAATAGAAGAAATTAGCAGGTGGGGGGAAGGGGTGGTGTAGTTAATAAGAAGGATGAAGCTCTCACATGGGGGTCTGTAGCAGATGACAAGCCCATGATGGCCTACTAATGGTGGACAGAAGGAGATCTAGAGACAGTGATATGGGAGCTTACACACAACAATAGACATCTTCTCTGTGCTTTCTGCAGGAAGCTACAGATAACACCTCTTGGTATTAGCGTGTATCACCTTGCTGAATAACATAAGCCAAAATGTGTTACCACACTACACGCGGTCTCTCTCTCCACTGTGTATTTATTTTGGACAGAGAGCATTATTTCAGAGCTGAATGACCTCATCTGTCCAGACTCAGCATCAGACAGGACGCTAAATCGCCAGGGAGATGCACGGCGCCTAAATGCGTCTCTTCCTGCTGGGTGAAATGAGCAGGCTTTGACAGATGTTTAATCCCCTTGCTTTTGAGTGATGGATTGGTAATGCTGAGCGAGGAGCGAGAGAATGGAAAATACAGTGGCTAAGTGGAGTGCTGCTTTAGGCTGCCCAACCTGAGTCAGATTTAATGTACACTTAGCTCGCACTGCATCACCTGTGACTAAATGCTATATAGGTAGAGTGTATCATTATTCTGCAACTTTGGAGTAATGCAAGTAATGGTATAAAAGATTCCAGTAATGAGGGCCTGGTTCTTGTATCCATCTTTCATTTTGTGGATAACAATTTTTAGGCATGATGTTTTTGTCAGGTTCTTGTTCTTGACATTCTTTGTTGTTTTTCTTAGAAAAAAGTATGACTAAGACTGGTATTGAACCTCAAAACTTTTTGAGTACCAGCTGAAATGTGTCCATAGCAACGAGTATTGTAAACTGTCAAGTACAGATAGTTGGCTTTGAATTCTTGACACATTCACAGTCTTGTGTACGTATTCTTTGATCAGATATTGTCTTGGAATTAGTGCTGCAACTACTGATATGACTACTACACAGAGTGACATTTTCATCATCAGGAAATCTGGTAATTATTTATCTCAATTTAGTCTGTGAAATGCCCATCACAATTTCCCATGGTACTGAGCCATTAAATTTCCATAATATAAGACAAAGAAAAGTAGAAAATCTTTACTGGAACCAGCAAATGTGTGGCACTTTTGCTTGAAAAATTATGATCAATCAATTTTTAATATGGTAATCCATCTATTTACTAATGGTTTCAGCTGTGATTTATATTACAACTTTGTCCATTTAAGACTATTTAATCGTAGTTTTTGTAGACAATATTAAACACTGATGTTTGGTAAGTTTGGCTTGCAATGCAAAAGAAATCAAAGGGTTTTTCTAGAGAAAAAATGTTTACCATCCTTTAAGTAAGGTATCAATAAAGCATTGTTCTATCATGGGTGCTGAAATATAGGTGTCATATCCATGCAGAATTATATATTTTTGGGTAACTCGGTCCAGGCGCTGCACACTGCTGGAGTTTAGCTGCTCATCCTATGTCTCTGTAATCATTTCTCCTTTTTTGAGCTTCTTTGCCAGTTGACCTGTCAGCTACAATTGTCAAAAATTAAAAACAAGAGTGGAGACAGTGTCAGCTGATGGAAGATAGAAAAAAGGGGAATTCACAAGAACCGGCTGAATTTCCCCTACCGTGAGAGACGTCTGTGTATTTGCAACTTACTGCCTTACCGCCGTGGCTCACGTCCAAAAAACAAGTGTGTTTTGGTGTCTCACAGGAGCTTTTTACTGGTGTGATTCTTCTCACCTTGTTTGTGGTGCATTTTCTGTAACGTTTCATGGCCCACAACCCTGTTTGATAGTCTCAAGTTTCTCATGCTCCGGCAGTTAGACAGCTATCATGTAAATAGGAGTATAGCATAATTCTGTATTTGAAGTTCAAAAGCATGGAGGCAGCACCTCAGGGATTTATAGAGACCACTTCTCAGTTTCAACCCTAACAATCTAAATGGCCTGAGATCATTTTCTCTTACAGTGTTTGATCATATTAATAGTAGTGAAGTGGGTGGGTGGGTATCTGGCAGTTAGGGTTCCTGTGATAACAGTGCCGTTGATATTTTCCATGTTAGGTGATTGGCCATTGTTAACTATTATATGGCCGTGAAACTTTCCACTTCAGTCATCAAATCATGAAAAGCTTGGCTTCGTGAAAAAACATCAAAGCCTTATAACTTTACATGTAATTTCTGTAGATAAATGAGCTGCGAGATACAGAAAGTGCTGCAAAACTAAACCTCAACTGTCCCAGTTTCAATTCTGTTGTTGTGTAATTTTGGATTTTAGATCAATTTGTGATTGATTCGGCAACTATAGTGCAGGTTAGTGCAGATTTTGTTCGTGACTGTAGCAGTGAGGCGTTCTGCTCTGGCTGGTGTTGTCTCCGAACAGCTGATGAGGCTGAAGAGTGTTGTATTGTTTAGTGGCACTCAACGTACCAAACTCCAGTGGGAGAAAAAAGGGAATTGTCAGGTACATGGATGAAACATTTAAAATGGAGTTTTGTTGAATTATGCAGAAGGCTCCTGTGTTTGCATGTTGAGATTTGTCATAACCTTTCAAATATGAATTTACTGTGGGGTGAAAACACTTAGCTACTTCATATCTGATACGAAGTACACTGTCTCTCCTAAAGAAGATTCCAAACCACCTTAATCCAGTGAAATGGACCACAAAACTTATGTCTTTCAAACAGACTTTAAGAAATATACCCAAAAATGTCAGTACATCAGTCTTACAAATCTCCTATTGCCTTATTTACATATCAACTGATCTCTGCATGCGGTCCTGAGAGACTGTGTGGTAGCATTTGGCTGATGTTGATTGTAGTTTCACTCTGAGTCAGTGTTTGAATAACATCCCTCTTATGTGTTTGACTTGTGTGTGTCTGTGTGTGTAGATCTTCCCAATGGGGATTTTGCACATTGCAGCCCTGTCCTCATACAACCCAAGTGCCTTATTACCATCTCCACCACACACACACACACACACACACATACACTACTTTACACAGTCTCAGCCCAGGTGGCTGCTTCCGCTGCTCGCACCGCAGATGCAGGGCTGATAATAGGCTGTGACAGACGAGCAGACATCATCTCAAAGCAGTCACCTGCCCGAGAATAGAAACTAACCAGCACTGTCATCGTGTTGCTTGGTCTAGACAAGGGTGGAGTTTGACTTTGCTGTCTTTATTTCTAGCTCTGCGATCCTCCACAGTGCTCCTCTGCTTCAGTGTTTATTTATCAGGGCTGACCTGAGGGCTGTGCGGAAGTCAGCTCACCAGACGGTCTCAGTGTCCGCCTGGGAAGGAACCGTTAACTCGATTGTTACTGTGACAGCAAAGAGAGCTTCTGTTGGCTTTCTGCGTGTCAGAGCCTACAGTGAGAATCCCTCTCTATTAACAATCAATTTATTGTGTCTGGCTCTAAAGTTGCTTTACGACTTACACACCCAATGCAGCCCAGGCCAAGATTTTTAAGACCATTTTAAGCCAGCCAAACCTTTAACGGGACAGTAATGTGGTTTGGATTTACAAACTCGCCTCGTGTTGTGAGTGGCAGTTAGCCCAGTGTCTCGACACGCTTCGGTTCTCCACGGCACCCGACCCTGAGAAAAATGACCCCATGGTTCACATCGGTTGTTTTGCAAAAGTGACATCCTTTGACTGACGGTGTTAGGTGCATAACTTATTCATTAACAGTTTTAAGTTTCCAGTCATTCAGTCAGTAAAGGACTTACAGTATATGTCGGAGCTGAGGTCGTTATCAAACTGGAATCCAGCTGGCTGTGAGCATGAGCTTTTGTCTTCTGTAAAGCCAAGACAAGGATTCTTCTCTAGAGCTCAATTAGTCCATCAATCTACATGTCAATCCACAGAAAATTGATAAGAGATTTTTCTGTGTAATTGATAAATCGATCATAATCATTTTTATGCAGGTTCTAGCTGCTCAAAACTGAGGATTTGTTGCATTTCTTTGCCTTATGTGATAATAAACTGAATACTGTATATTTGGACTGTTGGTGAAAGAAAAGTTGAAATTTAAAGATGTTACCTTGTGATTTCTGAAACTATGTTTTATGGACCAGATGATTAAGTGAACCTCTCTGCAATGTAATATAGTCCAGTTTGTTAACGCTGCTGTACCTACTGTCTTTGTGAAGCTGATAATGTTTTCACAGTTTTCTCAATTTTTAAAACCTTCAGATAGGTGTTGAAGCAATAGTGGATTCTGAAGAACTGTATACAGTGAAATAATTTGTCCACCCCCATTTACAAGGGGAGAAAATATTAGGAATATCCCATAATACAGTGCCATTCACCACCAAAACAAAAACTAGGGCTTCTAACATTGCCTCACAACAAAAACAAAAAGTCTAAATCTGAGCATTTCCAATGGGTTGCAATCAATTGTACATGGATTAATATGTTTTCATCATTGGTTTACATGCCTTGGTTTCCAGTTGGAGCTGAGATAAACTCCACCCATGCTTTGATGGAGCGGTGTGGCCTAGGGGCTCAGCGGCAGGCTTCAGGCTATTCTACCATGATGTGCTGCCGTGCTGAGGGATTGGCTGGATGACAAGAAGACTAGTTGGTTTGTTTACTCCCCAGAAAGGGCACTTAAGTCACTTTCAACCCTCCAACTCACTCTGTCTTTCACCCCCTGACTCAGTTCGTCTCTCCTCCTCTATCTCTCTTCCTCTCGTTTTGATTCTCTCCCCCATTTGCTCTCTCTCTCTCTCTCTCTCTCTCTCTCTCTCTCTCTCTCTCTCTCTCTCTCTCTCCTCCTCTCCTTCGGGACGCTGATGTGCAGAGACGTTTGCGTGCTTGGCTGCTGCCTGAGTTGGACTGTTGAGCCGCAGAGAGCAAGGCAACGCTGAACAGGCCCAGGGCAGCCGCAGCCCTCTGCGAGAGATGTTTAACAAACAAAAGCTAGAGGGGTGTTAGCTGCATATTAGGAGCTGAACCTGTAGGAGGATAGCGTATATGCTGAGTAATATTGCACAAGCTCTATCACGCTGCTACTGTGTTCTGCCCTAATATGTCTTTGGGCAAGGGAAAGAGGAAGGAAAACAGTGGAAAGCAAAGCAGAGCTGGAGGGGCACAGTCTAAACAAACAAGCCCTCTGCTCCCCTCTCTGACATCAGCCCCCTTCTTTGACTTTTGGCAGCGTTCACTGCTCATCAAGGCTGCATCGTTATTTTTGGGGCAACAGTAGCTGATTCCCTCGCTTTTCCAGCAGCACAAGAGAGCAAAAAGTGAGGGGCCGGGCGGTCGCCGCGCCTTAACAGCTCAGCTGTCACTGTTCAGAGGTGTCGATGACTTTGGGTCACAGGAAGATGACACTTAGAGCAAATAGTTGACCTGGTAACAACCACGACTAGCAGCTCTGGCACAGCACTGAGTGGAAGTGTTTGCAATCAACACAGAAAGAACTATTGTCTGTCCATTTATAACATAACACAACAAATCTTTGGTGTGTTTGCAGTGCAGTTTTAAAGGAGCTGGAGTCTAAAGAAAAGCTCTGAGTGAATTGTAAGCAAGCTTTCCCAGGCATGAAGTCACGATACTCTATCATGGAGTGTTTTAAGGAGATCAGTGGACATTGAGGGAGATATAAAGGCCCTATTGAATGCCTTTTGAGGAGGCAAATAGCCTGGGTACAAAAACACACACATACATAGACACACTCTTGAGTAAATACTCATGTACTCTCAGGTTTGTCTCCTGAGATGCTTCTCTACTTCCTTGTCCTCCTTTCCCATTCTCTTGAGGCAGGGACAGGGAGAGGCCCAGAAATGAACGTGATACCAGAATGACTCGGCAGTTTGCCTTTCACTGAATATGCAAAAGTTGACAATTGGAGAATCCAAATGCACGCACAGCTGTATTAAGCACTGTCCTCAACACCAGAGATGGAAACTCAGTGTGGTGTTTTTGTCCTTTTTTTCATTTTTTAAACCAAATGTTTGAGTGAGGATGAGGTTTCAAAAGCCTGAAGACAGTACATGCTGTGTGAGTATGGTGCAACCTAATACTGTGATGGATCAAGAGGCTGCAAATGCAACCCAACTCAATACCTGGAGCTGGCTGTGCTTGTGAAGCCTCTCCACCCACTCGAATGGGTCCTGACCTGTTCAAAAGCCTGAGCGGTCTGCATTTCACAGTGTCAACCGCACAGATTGCTGACATTTCACCAGCAGCCTTTGATACATATGATGTGGTAACCACCAGTATGCGCAGTAGACCTCCTTTTCTTATATAAAGTGACCATATATTTGGAAATATATTGATCCCCACATTCATTTTGTTACGGCTTTTACTTTGACGGTGTTCTGCTCATTTGTGCCACACTGTTGTGTTGCTCCTGGCATGGCCCTGGGTGTCAGTGTGTGTGTCTGTGTTGCCTCTATTTCACTTGGCAGGAGAGTGGCACCATGCTGTGACTGTGTTTACTCTTTCGTAACGCTCTGGGCAGCCCTGCCCAGTACACACAACTGGCACTGCCATCGGATGGAGAGAGAGAGAGAGAGAGAGAGAGAGGAACAGAGGAAGAGAAAAGAGTGACAGAGGGCAGGAACAGTCATCACTAATCAGCTGCTCTCTCACTCTCTATCGCTCCTTTTCTTTTTTTTGTTTTTGGTCCAAACAGGATACGTTATTTAATTTCAGGCCAACATTGTCACACAGATCCTGGACTTCAGCGCCTCCTCCAGAAGCAGGACTGGCTACCACAGGCCTGGGAGCAGTCACTGTCCTGTCAGAGAGTATCATAGTCATGGACCGCCGGCGGCTAGAGCTGTCTTAAGATCACCTAAAATAAGTTGAACCCCCTGCAGCAGGATTTATGGTTGTTGTTGCCATCCACCCACACGGGACACCCTGCAGAGCAGTTGAATGCGTTTAGTTTTGGGGTTTTTTTGGACAGTCTTTTAGATTCAGTTTATGCTGTAAATGACATCTAATGATGCCTTTCTTCTTTTGAGCAGAAGCATGTTTAACCTGTCAATTTACATGGTTGTTTTCAAGACATCTTACGGTTCCACTTGCATTTTCTAAATAATCAGACAAGAACAAGATTTGTATGTCATTATACTCAATCTCATTATGAGAGGTCATCTTCTGATTGTTTTGATATAAATGTGGCAGTAATGCCAAATAGAGTGGCACATTATCATTATATCATTATCATTATTAGTAAACAGGCCTCATTACTCTGTGTCTACAGAGTCACAACGTGGTGTCTTTGAGCTATTGATACAAGTCCAGCTATTCAATATCCAACCTTTAACTCACTTCAGCTTGATGCAATTTGTGTCCAGGTGATTATTAGACTAACATCGGCTTTGGGTCTGGCGGGCTATGCAAAGATTCCTTTTCACATCTCCACCTCCCTGTGAGTTGTAAAAATGTTTTTTGTGGGGTTTTTTTCCTTTTTTTTTTTTCTTTTCAGTGGCTTGTTTTTCTTGAATCTCTAAATAGTTGTTGAAATAAAATGATTTCTTCTGACTTTAATGCAGGCTCTTCAGGCAAGGCTGGCCACTATCATATGCCACTGGCAGCGTTAGAACCAAAACCTGATCACATAAACGTCCGACTTTCCACCGTCGTCCACTGAAACAAAAGAGACCAACCACAAAACTTCCTTGACTTAGCCAATAACATGAACAGCTGGGATGTGACTTGTAGAGAAAAAAAAAATGGGAAGGTGGGGTCCTGGAAGCGCCAGAGAAAAAGAGAGAGGGGACAGAAGAGGAGAGGGCAGCTGATAAGGAGGAGGAGCTGCGGGAGAATACAGAAACTGTGGGTAAAGCGTGAGGGAAGGAGGGAAACGATAGAGGCACAGAGGCGATAGGTGAGATATGGAGATAAATGGGAGGCGGCTACGTGGGTCACAGAGCTAGATTAGAAACAGCAGAGGTTTGCAATAGAGGACAGAGAGGGAGATTTAACAGCAGGGGCCCAGGCTGCTGGTGACAGAGAGAGAGAGAGAGAGAGAAATGAGGAGCCTCGTGCAGGTCTGAAACGGGAGAAAGCCAACAGAAGAAAAAAGAGAAATAAAAATGCATTGAATACCCTGTCTAGACCCTGTATCCATTGAATTGATTCCCAAAACCTTAAAACAAAGATCCGAGTGTTTGCCCAGGAGAACATTAGGCCCTCATTCCGCCTCAAAGATAAGAGACCTTAATTTGTCTTGGAGGAGGAAGCCTTTAATTCTGGGTGATTTTATTTATTTTTTCCACAAAGATGTAGCCAGAGGCTTCAGCTGAGTGGTGAGCTGCTAAATCTGTGCAGAGCTGGTGGGCTGCTGGCATTGGTGTAAGCTAGCTAGGTTTGTCCTTGGTGGCTGAGGCTAGGCCGCTAGGCTGGTCTGAACTGTAATTGGATTAGAGATCTCTGCGTCGCATCAGGCAAGAGAAGCCGAGTGTGCACACACGCCTCTGAGAACCAAGTTCATCTCAGTACCCAAGGCTCTACTCCTCCTCCACCTCATTTTTTTTCCTCTTAAACGTTCTTCTTTCCTCAGCATCCAGCTATTTTCTTTATCCCCCTTTAATCAGCGACCAACCCCTTCCCCCTGGCTGTTATTTATACATGTAGGTGTGTTCAGTCATGTGCATGTACATGGATCAGCCCTGTGTCATGGATACCTTCTCCAAATGGGATTACAGGAGCTGCAGCGGAGTGTGTGATGACAACACGCAGGAGAATAAAGAACAGTAAAAAACAGTCAAGTTCAGAGAATGATGTGAACCGTCGGTACCAACATGATGGATGTTGAATATGAAGACATCCTACCGTACTTGGAAAGGGGAGCGAGAGAGCTGCTCTTACTGTAATTGGTGAACTTCCTGTTTAGCAGCTTTGGAGAGGAAGTAGAAGGCGATGTCATGGGCGATGTGCGTCCTGATTGCCTTGTTTACTCCCCTCTTGACCTTCTGGTGTGCAAAGACTTAATTAGTGAAGAGTTTCCTTCACTTTACCAAGAACTGGAATAGAGCTCATGGTAAGCTGCACTAACTTCTGTCAACTCGGATGTTAACTGGGTACAGTGTGTCCCTCATTCTTTTCATTTGTCTGTCTCACTTTGTGGCTCATTCATGTGATTTATGTGTCACGGAAGTGTCATGTTCCCTGGGATTTTAGTAATTTAGCTAATTCTCCTGTCTTTGTGATTGAAAGAGTAGGGGAAAGCTGACTTCCTGGGTCATCAACATTACCAGTAAACATTACAGTAATCATGCTTCTCTGTATCGGCAGGGAAGGGTCAGTGCCATAGAATGATTTTTTTTTTTTTTTTTTACAACAGTGCAAGCGCCAGGAAATGAAATAAAGCAAAAGCCGAGATGAAAAATGGACTTTATCTCACTGCCCGGCCTGGTGTACTAAAAGATGTCAGATGTTACTGATTACTGTAACACATGAGCAGGGGGTGGTGAGATGTGTTTTAATATTGTTTTTTGAATGGCGCAAAACTCCTTGACTAGCCAATAACATGAACAGCTTGGGATGTGACTTCGTAGAGAAAAAAAAAATAATGGGAAGGTGGGGTCCTGGAAGCGCAGAGAAAGAAGAGCAGAGGCGCGATCAGAATAGGGAGAGGGCACTGATAAGGAGGAGGAGCTGCGGGAGAATACAGAACTGTGGGTAAAGCGTGAGGGAAGGGAGGGAACACGATAGAGGACAGAGGCGATAGGTGAGATATGGAGATAATGGGAGGCGGCTACGTGGGTCACAGAGCTAGATTAGAAACGCAGAGGTTTTGCCAATAGAGGACAGAGAGGGAGAATTTAACAGCAGGGGGCCAGGCTGGCTGTACAGAGAGAGAGAGAGAGAGGAGAAATGAGGGAGCTCGTGCAGGTCTGAAAACGGGAGAAAGCCAAGAAGAAAAAGAGAAATTAAAATGCATTGAATACCCTGTCTAGACCCTGTATCCATTGATTGATCAAAACTTAAACAAAGATCCGAGTGTTTTGCCCAGGAGAACATTAGGCCCTCATTCCGCCTCAAAGATAAGAGACCTAATTTGTCTTGGAGGAGGAACCTTTAATTCTGGGTGATTTTAATTTATTTTTTCCACAAAGTGTAGCCAGAGGCTTAGCTGAGTGGTTGAGCTGCTAAATCTGTGGCAGAGCTGGTGGGTCTGTGGCATTGGTGTAAGCTAGCTAGGTTTGTCCTTGTGGCTGAGGCTAGGCCGCTAGGCTGGTTCTGAATGTAATTGGATTAGAGATCTCTCGGTCGCATCAGGCAAGAGAAGCCGAGTGTGCACACACGCCTCTGAGAAACCAACGTTCATCTCAGTACCCAAGCTCTACTCCTACCTCACCTCATTTTTTCCTCTTAAACGTTCTTCTTTCTCAGCATCCAGCTATTTTCTTTATCCCCTTTTAATCAGCGACACCCCTTCCCTGGCTGTATTTATACATGTAGGTGTGTTTCCATCATGTGCATGTACATTGGATCAGCCTGTGTAATGGATCTTCTCAAATGGGATTACAGGAGCTGCAGCGGAGTGTGTGATGAAACACGCAGGAGAATAAAGACAGTAAAAAACAAGTCAAGTTAGCAAGAATGAGTGTGAACAGTCGGTACCAACATGATGGATGTTGATATGAAGACTCTACCGTGACTGGAAAGGGGAGCGAGAAGAGCTGCTCTTACTGTAATTGGTGAACTTCCTGTTTTAGCAGCTTTGGAGAGGAAGTAGAAGGCGATGTCATGGGCGATTGTGCGTCCTGATTGCCTTGTTTACTCCCTCTTGAACTTCTGGTGTGCAAAGACTTAATTAGTGAAGAGTTTCCTTCACTTTACAAGAACTGGAATAAGAGCTCATGGTAGCTGCACTACTTCTGTCAACTCGGATGTTAACTGGGTACGTGTGTCCCTCATTCTTTTCATTTGTCTGTCTCACTTTGTGGCTCATTCATGTGATTTATGTGTCAC